>NC_067398.1:389711720-390011720 GCF_016432865.1 Antechinus flavipes
GACTGAGGATATTCAGAATTCTTATAAAAATAGGTGACAGGACTGATACCGTTTAGCATAAAGACTTGAACCATTTGCACAGAATGTGATTGTTTTCAAATATTTGAAGGGCTGTTGTCTAAAAAGGGAAAAAAAATAAGTATATCTTGTGAACATGCCAAATGGTTATGTTATAGGGAGAGAGATGATTCAATATAAGAATTTTCTAACTATTTGAACTCTAAACATGAAATGGATTGCTATTTTAATTACCTATAATTTTAAAATAAAGGCTAGGAACAATTGGCAGAGATGTTGGTAAGGAGATTCTTGATTCAAATAGGGATTGAACTAGATAAACTTTGAGATCCTTTAAATTCCAAGATTGTTTCTATAGTTAAATAATTTGCTAACTATCAAGGATGCAAAGTTCATGAAAACAAAGACAGGGCAGTTACCTATAGTGCAGCTAATTATAAAGAATAAGAAAATATTTAGAGCTAAATTTCTGTTTGTGTAGAAACTTTTTTCTGTTTATAGTCCCTCATATGCTTCCATGGCACTATGGTAACCATTCAGCATAACTGACAGATAAAATTTAGGCAACTATAAAATGAAGTCTATTTTACATTTGCTATCTTTGAATCCAAACTAATAGCTAGTTTCTACAGGAAAAAAAAAAATGTATATTTTGATGAGGATTAGTCAGAACCAGTTGGGGTTGCTCGAGAAAAGAATTTGAAACAGCAAGTCAGTTCTCAAGGCAGATTTTATTACAAACAGCAAGGCAGGCTTAGTCCTTAAGGCACCAGCATCAAGGTATACAAAAGGTCCAATATTTATATGCAGTTTCTAGATTGCTTGTCATTAAGATATGGGAGTAGTTAACCACAAAGCAGAAAAATAGGATATGATTGTTCTACTCAGCCAGGTGCAGGAGACTTGGGTCATATACATTTTCAAGGAATTAGTGTTATAATGAGGTTATGTATGCCCTGAGTCCTAAAAAACAGTTTTTGTTCCTGGACAGGATTTCTACAGGGCAGGGGACAAAGCAATGGATAAAACCAATCTTATCATCTCCCCTCTCTTATTTATGGGAGGAATCTTTGGGGAAAGAGAATAAAGATCTCATTTATTGTAACTGCTTTCTACTGACAAAATGTAAAGCTGGCTCTATGTTGTACTGGAGAGAAGAATAAATCAGAACTTATTACTGGTCAGGTCTAAGGTTAAAGGCTCTGAACTAGGTGAAACAGTGACCAAGGAACTCATAAAGGTGGAATTCCCATAATCAAAAAGAAACAAAAGCACAGTAGCATATTAAACAGGCATGGCCCCAAAATAAAAAGCAACAAAATTAACAGGGATCAAAATGGGAGATAGGAATGTGTAACGTCCGGACTAGCTCTCTGGAAGACCTCAGCCTGAGTCCTTGGTCTTACTGGAGTTACGAGTAAAGGAGGCAGGAGGGCCACCACTAGGCTGATCAAACATGGAGTCTGGAATCTGGCGTCTTCTCTTGTGTCTGTGGCTGAGAGCTGTGACTGAGAGAGTCTTCTGTGTCTGAGACTCCCTTAAATACTCCAATAGGATTACGTCACTACATCACACTGAACATGCACAACTGTAGAATATTACATCACCATATTACCCTAAGTATATACCAACTAGATTGATTCACATAAGTATGTACTTAGAGAACCATTATCTCATATTGAATAGGTACTTAACTATTAAATACCTTGCTGACCGAGATTTAAGTACACATTTTCAGAGTTCCAGCCTTCTACAATCTCCCACTTTTTTGTTTTAGAACACGAAATCTGATACTGTGCACAAGTGTGTGCAAAATGTTTAGAAGTATATGCCAGTCCATTGTCTGTTTTTATTGCTTGTGGCACACCCATAATTGCAAAGGCTTGCATAAGGAATTCAGTGACCACTCTGGCTGTCTCTTTTGCTGCTGGTATTGCAAAAATAAATCCTGAAAAGGTATCTAACACAACGTGGATAAAAGACAGGCAACCAAAAGATTTATAGTGGGTCACATCCATTTGCCAGACTTCATTGGGTCTCAAACCACGAGGGTTCTTCCCTGAAGGGAGCATAGGAGCATGGAAAGGAAGGCAAGCTGTATAGGCTTTTACTATGCTCCTACCTTCCTCTTTTGTTATCCCAAATTGCAAACATAAAGCTCGAGCAGCCTGATGATATTTAAAATGAGATTCTTGGGCTGCCTGAAATAAAGGAATACTGGCCAACATGGTTAGAAGGCTGCCTTGGAATTACCATCAAAGATAGGACCTGGAAGTCCATTATGAGAGTGGACATGCAAGATATAAATCTTACCTGGATGCTTTCTCACTTGCTCTTGAAGTTCCTTAAAGAGCTGATATATATTAGAAGCTGTAGAGGGCTGAAACTATTGAATCTATGCACTGAGGTCAGGACTGCTGAGCACTTGAGGCTAACTACTGATTGAACAATACTCTATGGGCATATGCTTGGAAAATGGCCCTTCCCACTATCCTGTGCTAGCTCAATGATTGATGTATACAGAGGATTGTAGGAGGGACTAGGGGGTGAAGTAAGACTAGCTAGAGTCACACTTGGGGGAGTAGACGAGGGAGAAGGTGGTTGCGGAGATTCTGCTTCCATCCTGTTCAATCCTGCGTCTAAAGACCAAGAATAAAGATTAGGGACTGAATAAGAAATGCCTTCTTATTAGTAAGTTCATTTTAAACCATTTCAAGAACGTGACTCCCTCCATGGGAACCTAGCCTTTCTTTAACCCTATGAGATTGGGAACATGCCACATGTGTTTTGCTTCATCTCCACAATCCCAGGAACTAGCCACTCCGTGGGACACAATGGATGTCAGTGAGGGTTGGCCCCCTCCCTGACACCTACATTAATCAAGTCATATCTTGGAAGCCCATCTGGCATTTCCTTCTCCTATACCTAATTTTCTATATGTAAGCAAGTTGGCTCTGTGCTGACTTTGTTTTTCAAGCACTATAAATTCAGGTCAGTTTTAATCGTAGTTGGAACCTCACCTACCTGGAATCTCTCCCATTCGGAACTCAACGGCTGTTCATTCGAGGTTCCCCAGCCAAGCTGCAACGTAAGAACTGCAACTTAAAGAATTGCAACTTAGAGAAGGTGCTTCTTCGAATGGTGATGCTCTATGTTTTAATCATATTTTTTCTTTTTCTTTGCCTTTTATGTATTATTTACTGTGTTGGTTGTTTTTATAGGCAATCTATTCCGTGTATTGTATAATTAAATTTTACTTTCGCTTAAACTGAGTCAGAAAGCATCATTTATAGGAGCGAATCCGAACCTTTCCTAAATTAACGTAACAGAGACTTTTGCTTATTCTGACTCCAGCTGATTCTGGGGTGTCCTGGGTGCTAGCACAGTCATCACAATGAGCTACAAATTTTTGGGGGTTGTGGCAATTCTTTGTACCACACTTAACTGAACAGGCCGAATCAGATATATTAACAACTCCTGGATAATTGTTAGAGGACAGAATAACAAGAGTCTGCATCAATCCTGTGACCTTTCACTGTGTACCTTGCATACAATGTCCCTTTTGTGTAAACATTATGTGCACAATACAATCCTTGTACAATCTGACTCTTGTGGTCTATGGCTGGTTGGATCTTGGTTAGCACTTCTTGGGAAAGGATGTTGAGGCCCTTGGATGTATGTTCTGCCTGGCTGACTAAAGGTCCGGGGTACATCCTGTTGACACATCAGCACAAGCATTGAGTGTGCACCAGATCGAGATAGCCCCCATCATTTCAGGAATCGGGCCCCTGGATGCACAAGCCATTCAGATACTTGTTGCTGGGACATGTGGGCAAGGGCAGATGAGAGGTGTAAGTACAGGACAGAAGAGAATGAGAGGAGAATGTAACCAAGCAATAAAACTTCCTAACTGCATGGTGATGTCTGTCTATTCTGTCAAATGCGGAGACGTCTGAGGGTTGTAGAGGGAATGATAAGTGTGGGTAAGTGCTCAGAATTTAGCTGGTATCAGCAGGCCTGTACCAGATGAAATCCCCAACAACTGGCACCCAAATAGGGGCCTGAGTAAGACTGAAGCTAGGGGAATCAAGGTTTTGAGCACTCAGAGACAGAGTAGTCATGTAGCCTTAGCTAAGCAGAGCACTTGAGGCCGGGAGAGTGCTATAAGCCTTCCGAGATGGGGTCTGAATTCAGTTTCTTCTTGGTGATACCCTCAAATGTTGATGTGTATAGTAAACAAGTATATAAGTTGGCTAAACAGAAACACATCACAGTACGTCTTAAACAGTGCCAAAAGTTTGTAAAAAACCCTTCTGGTGGTATCTCCATGGTTGGAATATACTGGACTTGACCCTGACAAAATTGAACCATAGGGTACCAAATGACTTCATATGAGGACACAACTCCTGGTGTTTTGGAGAATACAGATTCTGTATTCTTTGTGATAATTAGGGCAGCTCTTAAAGGTCCTGTCCATTGTCCCCTTACTCTGAGTATACAATGTCAGACTGGAAGATCCTTCTATGGGGAAGAAGCAGCGGCAGAACCAGATTTAGAATCTTTGCCTCAGCCTTTTCTTCCTCCCCTGGCACGATTGTATCCATTGTTGCCAAGGTATGAGTATCCCACTCCCAATACTTCAAAGATTTCAACAGAAAGTAGAGAGCCCAAACATGAGGGAATGGTTCAGATTGACAGGCTTGAAAATCTTATCGTCACTTTTTTACAGCAAGTGTTAGTCAAACCCCTCCCCCACTCCCCATCCCGTGGATTGCACAGTGTTATGAGCACAATAATTCATCCCTCCAGTCTCCATGGCAATAAGGCTACTCCACCTCCAATGTTCTTTCCATTGCAACATGCCATGCAGGCTGCCATGTTGCAAGGGGATTGTGAGGCAGCATCTGAATGGGGTGCCCAGTGTTACCCAGTAGGGGTAACTCATCTCGGGACAAAGGAGATACAACCCAGTGCCTTTAAAGCTTTTGAAAGAAGTAAAACCAGCTTGAACTGCGTATGGCCCTAATTCCCCTATGTTATTCAGCTGTTGGATCAAGTGACAAGGGCAACGGCTTTTATCCCTAATGATTAGAAAACTAGCTGATGCTTGTCTGACCCCTGGGTAACAGGTGATTTGGGAAGCCTTGTGGGCTAAAGAGGTAGGAAATTGGCCGAAGGAACACCCTAGGCCCGACCCTATCATAGCAAAAAAGGCGTTGCTGGGTTGGATGAGCATGGCACTGCATAAATGCAGCTACAGTCAGAGATACTGTTTTTATGGTCACAGCGTCTTGCGCTATTAAGGTTGGAAGGCTCTCAAACCTCCTGGGTCAGTTTACCCGAAATTAAATGAGCTTAAACAAAAACTGAATGAAAGCCTCTCTGATTTTGTAGCTCATATCAAAAGTGTGTGATAAATTGCTAGGCATTAATACTGGCACACACTTATTGCTCCTAAAATTAATATGAGAAGGGAAGAGCAAGGATTGCCATGCTGCCACCGCCTCCCTTCCTTCTGAGGCTCCTTTAGAGGACCTGCTTAATGCCTGACTCTTGGTGGACTATAATAAAAGTGAAAGGGAGATGTGGCTGCAGCCATTGTGTCAGGGGTGGCAACCAACAACGAGGCCTTATCTGCTGCTATAGGACAGGGCATAGTGAAAGGAATGGCTGGGTTAAAGGTATCTTCTGCTGGCTGTTGCTTTATTTGCAAAGAACAGGGACATTTTCAGAACTGCCGAAAGGGGGTTAAGGCATGTTTCTCTTGTGGGAAACTGGGCATTTTGCCAAACAATGCCTACCAAGGCCCGTATACTGTTGGGAAATGGGGGGGCCCCTCGTGGGCCCCAACCCAGAGTACTTATCCTGTATAGGCAGTGGGAAGCCACCATTCTTCTATTTTCTCAAAAATTTCCAAATTTATTGAAAAATTTGCTTTTACTATACCTGCCCTCAACTGTAATGTATCTTCCCTGCAGTTTTATTGGAAAGTACTGCCACAGGGTATGCAAAATAGTCCAAACTTGTGTTAGTGGTATGTTCATAAAGTAATACAGCTGGTATTGCTTAGTGCTTTGATTGTCCATTATAATCACAGCTACAACATGTGTATCAGGTGATTCTTACAGCACTACAACTTAACGCCTATATCAGGGGTCCTCAAACTACGGCCTGCAGGCCAGATGCGCCCTCTGAGGACGTTTATGCAGCCTGCCAGGTTATGGCAAAATCAGACCAGAAGTGACATTCGACCTAAACTCAAGTTAGCAATGCACACTTCTGACACTGGGCTGAGGCGGCGGAGTCAGAGTGTGAGGTGATACCGAGGGGAGGTGAGTTCCCAGGCCCGGGTGTGTGGTAGGGGGAAGGGAGAGAGATGCAGAAGATGGACACGGGGGATGGTGCATGCTGCGCCCGTCACGGCCGCTGCAGGGGGAATTCACTGCAGCAGTGAAGGTCAGAAGTGGGAGCACAAAGAGCGGGAGAGAGAGTGCGGGAAACGGAGGCATCACAGCGCAGAGGCAGCTTGGAGGAAGTTGGGCATTGCAGTCTGTATGTCTCTGTGGGCAAAGTTATTGCTAGTATATTGTTTTTGTAGCGCTCTCTCTCTATATATATGTATATGTATTTTACTAATAGCAATTTGGAATCCCTAGGAAATAATGATGTCAAGAAAAAGAAAAAGTGACTCAGGGTAGGATATTCAAAGAACAGTGGACTTAGGATTACTTTTTCATGCAGTACAAGGAAAGAGCTGTATGTCTGATGTGCCAGAATATAGTTTCTGTGTTCAAAGAATATAATTTGCGTGGACACTATGAAACTAAACATAAAAATAAATATGATAGATTGGTTGGAGAAGTGAGAAAAGATAAAATATTAAAACTGAAAAGTACATTGACATCTCAGCAAAATACTTTTGTGAAGCAGAAGCAGCTAAATATTTCATCACTGAGCAAGTTTTCAAGTTGCCACACTACTAGCACACACTGGCAGACCATCTGTGGAGGGAGAATTTGTTAAAGAATGCCTTCTTTCTGTTGCCAAAGAGATGTGTCCAGAGAGGGCCGATTTATTTAGTACAGTGAGTCATTCAGGACCTGCAATTACACGGAGGATTGAAGAAATGGGAGATAATCTGCATCAGCATTGGCAAAACTTCATAAAAAAAAATCATATTTTTCCTTGGCACTCGACAAAAGCAATGATGTTCGTGATTCCGCACAACTTCTAATTTTTATTCGTGGAACGAATGATTATTTTGAAGTCATAGAAGGGCTTGCTGCACTGCAAAGCATCAAAGGAACAACTGCAGGAGAGGATATCTATGAAAAGGTTTGCCAAACTAGGAATGGTTTGGAGCTGGAGCCAGCGTGACAACTGACGGTGCTCCTAGCAAGGTGGGGTCTAAGGAAGGAGTAATTGCTCGCATTAGCCAAGAGATGGACAAACATAACCATTCTCATCCAATAGCCATACACTGCCTCATCCACCAATAAGCGCTGTGTAGTAAATCACTGAAGTGGGACTCTGTTATGAAAATTGTGTTATCTTGTGTTAACTTCACTAGATCTAATGCACTAAATCACAGACAATTTCAAGAATTTCTGTCTGAGCTAAATATTGAGTATGAAGATGTTCTATGTCACACAAAAGTCCATTGGCTGAGTCGAGGAGAGTTTTGAAACATTTCTATGACTGACTTCCACAGATTACAACTTTTCTGCTTTCAAAAAACAAAGAAGTACCAGAGTTCAATGATGCAGAATGGAAATGGCACATTGCCTTTCTGACAGATGTAACAGAGCTACTCAACAATTTCAATATGCAACTTCAAGGAAAGGGGAAGCTCATCTGTGATATGCAATTACATGTCAAAGCATTTAAAGTAAATTTAGGCCTCCTCATCAAACAAGGGAAGGAGGAAAACTTCTGCCATCTCCCCACAAACTCAAAATCTGTTAGCGGAAAAAGCGCTGATTGCACTCCCAAATAAAACATGTATGGATTCACTGGAAAAATTGCAAAAGGAGTTCCAATTTAGATGTAAAGAGCTTCATGTCCATGAACAGGACATACAGCTTTTCCACAACTCATTTTCTATTGACATTGAAAATATGGATACAATTTACCAAATGGAACTGGCTGAACTGCAGAATTGTGACTCTCTGAAAGACGCATTCAAGTCAAGCAACCTTCACAATTTCTATGCATCTCTCCCCTCTGAGACATATCCTCATCTCAGGAACCATGCACTCAAAATGGCAACCATCTTTGGCAGCACTTATGTCTGTGAACAGACTTTTTCTAGAATGAAACATTTGAAATCTCCAGCACACTTGCTGGAGTGTGCTGGATGCACACTTGCATCACTTGTTACGACTAGCAGTGACAAATATGGAACCAGACATTGACCATCTCCTTAGCCAAATGCAGGCCCATAGTTGAAATACTGGTAAGTTTGTTGATTTAACTTTACTTCATTTTAAATATTGTATTTGTTCCTGTTTTGTTTCTTCACTTCAAAATAAGAGATATGCAGCATGCATAGGAATTTGTTCATAATTTTTGTTTTTACTATAATCTGGCCCTCCAACAGTCTGAGGGACAGTGAACTGGCCCCCTATTTAAAATGTTTGAGGACCCCTGATCTAAACATTAGCTAAAAATTTTAGCAATTCCTGGAAATCAGATAGAAGATGAGAGGTATTATTTGCAAAAAGAGAAATAACTTAGATTGGTGAGGATGGCTTCATGAATGCAGTGACTGAACCAAGGGATCAAATACTCATCTCCCTTGTAAATGCACCAGAGAGTGTTTTTCCAGAATCTGCATTTGGTGACTGAATACTGAAGCTTCATAATAAAACTAGTGTAGAATGCATATATAATATGATATAGTTACATATATGTGTGGACACACAGTATCATAGATTTCAAAGTGGAACTTGTGATAATTTGTTGATGTAGATTTACTGTTGAGCAATTTGATGACTTATTTTCCTTATTTTAAGTCAAATAAAATATTTCCATTTTAAATTTTTTTTTATTTTCTATAAAACACTTTCTATTTATCTTTGAATATGTCAGTATTCATTGTATAGAAAAGGAATACAATCATGCCTCTTGTGTCATGTGGGCAAAATTACTTAATGTTTGAGACTGTGTTTATTCCTCTGTTAAATGTAGAACCTCGGATAGGCCTTTTCTCCTTGTGTTCAGGCTAATCTAGCCTCTTGGTGCAGATACTTCCATCCACTATTGTGGGGACTGGTACAATGCCAACTCAAAGTTAAAAAAATACACAAGGTCTTTTTTTGGCCAAAGTCTTCTCATCCTTCCCAAAAGATTTCTTTTCAGTAGGTTGACTATAAGACTCCCAAGCCCCTTGAATTCTCTATTCCAAATCATCTGTCTTCTCCTATATAAGTCCAAATGGGAAGGAACAAGTCTTTCAGTCAGCCTGAACGGACTTCCTGTGAAGTGTCATTCCTTTTCTTCCAGTGTTTTTCAATTATTTCTAAACTGATCAGGACTTTTTCATAATTATTGGCCCATTGACTGAATCAGTGGAGGTGTTATCAATTGATTGAGAGTTATGTAAGTGGAATGTGGTGATTTGATTAATTTAATTAATTGGCCTTTATCCTTACCCAAACAAATAAACCAAAAAAACAAAAAAACAAAAAACAAAAAAAACCCCACTTTAACAGAACAAATTGGAATAATCATCACTCTTTTGAATTGGGCACTGTAATTGGCAATAGGTTTTTTAGAAATCAAATTTGAGCATACTTGACCAATTCAAAGTAGAAACAAAAGTAGAGACATTGTCATATTACAAAGTGACTAACTGGGGAATTATCTGAAGGACCTTCTCAGAATCCACTTTGAGAATTTTTCTGACACACTTACATATATCAATGTGAGAAACAAAACATATGATAAAACTTATAATTCAACAATGGGAGTATTTCCATCTACATAACTATCCCCATGTACACTAGGGGATACTTGGTAAAAGTCTGTGAACTTCACTTTAGTTGATCTATGACAGGAAAGTTTAATGGATTTGAGGAGATAACAGTTAAAGATAATGTATTTGAACATCTGCTTTGGAGATAATTGGTTAAGTCCCTAAATGCAGATCCTTAGAGATGCTCATTTTGGATTATGAGAGAACCATGATCCTAGGAGAGAGGGAGAATTTGTGGAAAGGATTATTAAAATATTTTAATCCTTTTAGTCCATCTTGAAGCAATGAATAAATTAAAGACATATTCAGAGAAATCAAGTGAATTAAACTTCTGTGGCCTAGAGAAGAAAAAAAAGTAAAAGATATGAAGAATTTCAAGGGAAGCACAAGAATTATTCATAGTCTTAGAATATAGTAGGAAAAGAAATGATTTGATGTTGCTGGGAACTTTTGACTAGTGGTTAATAGTAAGTTTTAAGAATCTGTCACAGCTAATTAAGAGGTAAGATGAACTCCCAAGTTCACTTTTATACAGATATTCAAGGACTTGCTAGATAAGAAAGTGAGAAGAGCCAAATAGATTTTGATGAAGGGGAGGATAATTGGACTGAGTCACCTAAATATCTCTAGTCAACCAGTTGCCTTATTTAGATGAAGTTTAGCAGCAAAACTTATCTCAGATAGAGTACTGCCCTGCAATGGTCATTTCTATTATTTAGATGTGATCATTGATTCATACTTTGTGAAAGCATTAGAAAATCAGAAGATTCCCGCTCTCTCTGAAGATCAACTCTGAAGTCAACTGCTAGCTATAAAATTTATTGTCATATTTCTATATATGCTTTAACTACAAAATAGAAGAGCCAAGTGACTTTCATTAATAAATACGATAAATTGAATATTGAGTATTCACAGAAAACATAGAACTAGAACATGTGATATCTTCCATGAAGAAATGTATGTTTCACTTGGGTAGATATTATTGCATACATGAAATAACAACAAATAATACGAGGCAGTGTGTGATTCAGTGCTAACTTGCATGGTACTAATAGGATTCATAAGTTTGATTAAGGTCTTATAGAATGATATTATACAAAAAGTGATTGTTTTTTCACCAAGGGAACAGGTTTGGATAGGCAGAATAAGTAGAAATGTAAAGAGAACTTATACAAATAAAGACCCAATGGACAGAATGATGATAGTATATTCATGGGATTATGAAGACTGACACAGTCAAATTGATTGTGGTATAGACAAATTGAGAGCAGTGGAAAATGGATCTACAAAGTTAGGAATGGAGGCAGATTGCAGAAGAACTTGAAAAAGATAAGACTTCTGTGGTAAGATACAAAGTGATTGAAAACTTTGGAGGAAAAGGAGAGATATAATGAAAGTTCTATATAAAGGATATTAAGCTTATCAGTGATTTAATATGTAAAGGTTTACATGTGAAATGGAGGTAGAAGAATCTAGAAGGACTGGTAATGTGGATCAGGAACCATAAGAAATGGAAGGCAAAGTAATAAATCCAGACAGAAGATGGGGGCAATGAAGAATCAGCAAGCCATGCTAAAGAGTTCAAACAAAGTCAGTCAAAACCTATGTAAGAAAGTTGAGTAACACAGATACTGGATAGCTATGGGAAAAATGACTTTGATACTAAACAGAACCTTTTATGAACCACAAACCCACAGATTGCTCCTTCTTAAGTCCAGAAATATCCTAAATTGAGTAAACTGGAACAGAACAGCAAAAGCTTAGGGAGCAAGATATTACTTTGACAGTAAGCAGACAATACACAGCTGGGAGTATGAGAATGAAGCTTGAGTGAAAGATAACAGATTTATTAGTTCTAAATTGTTAGTTTTTCAATAATTAGTTCTAATAGCTCCTCTCAAGGCAGCCAAAAAGAAAATACTACCATACAATTTAATGGAAATTTAAGGTTCAGATTTCTTCCCTTGGGCTTTAAAATATAATTTTAAATGACACACTCCATGATTAAATACTATGATCATATATTTGGGGGGGGAAAGTGACTAAAATAGATCCAGTCAGCATCTTCAGTCATCTCAATAATTGAATTAAATCAATTACATAGATGATCTGACCAATTATGCTAGAGTCAGTTCCGATGGCAAAACAATCTGAAAATGACTCAGTGTGAATAACAATAGATATTTATTAGTATTTAATTAAGATATAGAATGGTATATTGGAAACAGCATTGATTCTAAATTCTAGGAACCTGGGTTCAAATCCTACCTTCAGTAAGTATTAGCTGTATGATGATAGATTTTACCTTTCTGTGCCCCAGTTTCCTATTGATAAAACTGGAATAATGATTTTGTATAATATAGATCATAGGATTGTTATATGGAAAGTATTTTGAATACTTTGAAGTGCTATGGAAATGAGTCATCATGGTTGATAATCCCTGAGTTTTACAGGAATGTCAGACCATAAAGATATTTTTTTTTGTTTAAAGTGAACTTGAGGTTGGAGAAAAGAAAACAGTTATTAAAATTAGGTTTTGATATACTAAAGACTTAAATTATATACCACAAAAAAGATTATTATTTTCAAAGAACAGAGATTTACCATTTAAACCTAAAGGTTTGTTTTTGCAGCAAAGTGATACAGTAAATAAAGTAGTGGTTTGGAGTCAGGGAAGACTAATTTCAAATCCAGACTCAGTCTTAACAATTGGATGTTACTGACCCAAGCCACTTCCCTCTGCCTCAATTTTTTAAACTATAAAATAGGGATATTAATAGGTCTGACTTTCCAGGAGTTTAATAAGAATTAATTGAAATGATATTTTTGCATATGATGCAAAAACAAAGTTGTATAATTAACTACTACTCCAACTTGTAAATTTAAATTAGTTGTGATCCTTTTAATAAAATACACTTCCCCAGAATATGTTTCTTAGTTGGATGTCACCCAATGGGGAAAAAAAAAAAACACTAAACTTTATTAGAAAATATATGGGTTGAACAAGATGACCTTTGAAGGTCACCTGATTTTTGGATTCCATGCCCCTGTGGCCTGGATTCAAATGCTAGTCCTTCTACTTACTGTTTGTGTATATTGGGCAAGACACTTAAGAATTTTCTGGTTGATCTTTTCTTATCTGTAATTTGGATTAGATGATTTCTGAGGTCCTGTATAGCGATAAATGCCATGATTCTTTAAGCACATTTCTTTTCACTCAAAATATCACTTAAATTGTTTATTCAGCATCCATTACAGTCTGCAAGCCAGGATGTGGGGGAGCAGGTCAAACATGGACCCAGTTTACAAGATGCTTGCAATTTAGTTTGTCAGACATAGTTATACACATATGAACATTATACATATAAAGATAACTAACAAGAGGTAGCAGTTCAAAATATGTGCCAATTGAAGGAAGACCCTAAATGTTAATAATTCAGAAAAAGAAAAATGGTCAGATAAACTTCATAGAGGAGTGAGGACCTGACCTAGGCCATGAAAAATAGGTGGGATTCACATAAGTCAAAAAGTTTAGCAAATAAGGGGTCCAACTCACTGACCAATAAAATAAAGGGCAGAGGTCTAATTCTGCGCCTCTTGGACAAAAGAAACAACATATTAGCATTAAAGAGAGAAAAAGACAGAGAGAGCATTTGAGAGTGAGGGAGAGAGAGAGAGAGAGAGAGAGAGAGAGACAGAGAGACAGAGAGACAGAGAGACAGAGAGACAGATACAGAGGCAGAGAGACAGAGACAGAGACAGAGACAGAGCGAGACTCAGAAAATCAGAACACACAAAAGGGACCTAGAGTGGTAGATAAATACACAAGATGGCAGAGTAACACAGCATGGAAAACACCACTTTTTAAGAAGACCCTAATAGGATCACGAGACACTTTTTTCTTAAAATAGGCCTGATTTCATTGGTTTAAAAAGCTCCTAATAAGAGAATCTCTCTACCAAAATGCATTTGCAACAAATAGTCAAAGCCAGTCTGTATCAGAGGCAGAACTCAAACCCAGGACTTCATAATTCTGAGGCCAGCTTGCTATCTTATGACATGATGATTTTCACTAGGTGCTCCATGAATGTTTTTTTTTAAATGAAGGAATTATTGAATTAAAGAATTAATATATAAAGGAATTAAATATAAGCCACTAACTGATGGCTTCACTTCATTATTGACTTTAATTTAGTCTTGTTATCCAAGGGCCTAATGAAAATATTCAGACTGAATTTGAACTGGAAATCTCCATTTCCCGTTCCTTAGAGGAAAATTTGGTTATATTAACTTCACTGTTAACTTGCAAATTGATAAGCACATTATGTGCTAAAGGACTTGTATAAAGGCACTTACATTCCAAACACCAATGAGCAAAGAGGGACATCTGGTGGTCATGGTCACATTTTACAACATGGATCCAGCTGATCACTCTCTTCAGTTTAAAATATAAAATTATAAATTGTCACACCTGGCAAGGGCAGGGACAAACCCATCATTTTAAAGATGATCATAATTATGCTCAAAAGTTAAGTGACTTGTGAAAGGCGTACATTTAATTCGTGGCAACCCCAGGACTAAAACCTAGGTATCTAAATTCCCAGGTCAGTGTTCTTTTCCAATTCCACCACATAGCAGAACTTAAAGAGTTAGAAAATCCACATTGTTTTAATTTTTGTTTCCTATCCACACTTTAAAAGACAAGTAAATAAAACTCAAAATATTTCCAAACACAGGCAAGGCCCTGTATGATGAGTCATGAAGGTCTTACAATTTCTTTTCCCTCTTTAATAAAATTTTAATCATCAAACAAGAACATTTCCATACACTAAAGCTAAATAAAAACAAATTATACATAATACCTTGGATCCATTACCTAAATATTGTTCCTTTTAATATAAATTAATTTTAAGATGGCAGTACCAACATTGCCCTCTCTGATTTCTTTTTGATTCCTTAGAGGTTGTTTAAGTAACCATCATTTTACTGGCCCAAAGTGATAATTTTGTTTTCTCTTTACCTATGTTTATTACCTCAATTTCTTTTTCTCTTCTTTTTGATATATATTTGCTATATATTTTAATTTCTTTTTTAAGTCTTTTTTTATAATAATAATTTTTTATTGACAGTACATATACATGGGTAATTTTTTACAACATCATCCCTTACACTTACTTCTGTTCCGAGTTTTCCTTTCCCTCCCTCCATCCCTTTCCCTAAATGACAGGCATTCTTATACATGTTAAGTATGTTATAGTTTATCCTAGATACAATTATATATTTTAATTTCTAATAAAAAAATAACAGTGACAACTGACATCCTTATTTTATCCTTGATCTTACTGTGAAGGCCTCAGATGAGAAAACTGAGGCTGAATAGTTTACTACACAGATATGTGAAGCAATAGCAGGACTCGGGTATTTTAGGGCTCTATCCACTGTGACACTCAAGTAAAAATAAAAGAAGGAAGACAATGAAAGAAAAAAAAAACTAAATGAAACCCAAAAAGTCAATATATTTATATATTCCCCTCAAAAAAGTGAGAATAGTCTTATCTATGAATGATACCAACACTGGATACGTTATTAAATATAAATATCACTGCCTGCCATAATGAATTAGAACAGGAAGAGAGTCACATTGGGAAGGAATGATAAACAATTAAATTCTAGCTTGGTATCAGGGACCATGGTGCCCCAAGATGCCCATTCCATGAAACATAGCATTCACCCATCCTTTGCCCCATTTTCTCATCTGTAAAATTAGGGAAATAATGCTCTACTACTCCACTTCAAAGATAGCGGTGGGAAAAAAAGCTCTCTGTATGAGCTTTTAAGTCCCACATAAATATGGACATTAATGTTGCCAGATGCTCATTAGTATAGGATATCATTTGAAACAGAATCTTTATCTGCTTTGTCTGGTTTTATTTATTGTACTGGTCCATCTACTTTGTTAACTGCTAGGACCATTCCATAGTCCCTTGAGAAATCCTGGAGCTCTATTTTAACTGCTTTTGGTCCTAATCTGTTGTCAGGAAGTTACAATCTGTCTTTGCATTTGTCATTCAGCTTAGCCTGGAAGGCTGATGTAGTTATTGAACTGGTTAAATAGCAGTTGGAAGTCTCAGAGAAGGGAGAAATTAGGTTTCTTCTCTATACAGATAAAATCTCAAGGAAACATAGGAAATGTTATGAAAAGCAAACTGGTTTAGGAATTCAGGGACTTGAGTTTGAGTTCCATTTCTGCCATGAACGCACTGTGATTCTGGACCATTCATTTCATCTATTTATTGATTTGAACATAAAATCCATGAAGAAAGAGACCATAAGTGACAAATCTCAGTATGGGCTTCAATATAATGAATTTAGTTTAATTCAACAAGTATTTAAATAGTTAATATGTTACAATGGAAAATTCATTGGAATTGGATTGAGAGGACACAGATTCAAATGTCTCCTCTGCTATATATGACTTGTGTGATTTAATTATGCTATATAACTCCCTTGGACCATAGCATTCTCATCTGTAAAATCAGAAAATTAGGCTACATGATTTCTAAAGTCCTTTTCAGCACTAACACAATAATCTCTCCAGGTCTCAGTTTTGTCATTTGTAAAATGAGCAGTTCTCACTAGATTAGAATATAAAACATTAACCTTTGCCAGCACTCCCAAGCCTAGGTGGTCTTAGAGTTATGACCACAGGTCCCCTAAAAGCTGCACCCTATCACCATGACATCCTCAATCCTTTGTAGCCTTCAGACTTTTATCCTGCCACACATCCCTATTGAAGTCATATCTTGTTTCTCTTTATTTTCTCTTTTGTTCTTCTGCTAAAACCTTCTGATCCTTAGCACATAGTAAGTACATAATAAATGTCTGGTGTTTTTCTTCTTTAAAATATAATGGTTCTCTCTGGGAGCAGGTTTCTCAGGGAGGTTTTCTGGAGGCAGCCTTAGTTTCAGTTAAAAGTAATAATCACCCAAATGCAGCCAGGTGTTAAAAGTTCAAATCTTTTATTGCTTCCTCCAAAATAGCCCTGTTGGTTTTTTTAGAGGCCTATCTTTCTCCTTGGTTCTAAGAGCTCTTGCAGTTTTGTCCTTTGCTTCTGCCTCTGCTTTCTTCAGCCTCCAGCCAGCACCAAGGTAAAAGTTGTAATGAATCTTTCTCGCCTCTGAGAGAGGGCTTCTTTCTGGCTGAACTCACTTGACGCTCCCCTCTCAATCTAATTCAGCTTAACTCCCAACTGAGTCCGCTTCTTATATATCATCTCTTAAAGGTTTACTCCTCCCCTCCGAGGGAGGGATTAAGGGAGGTGTGATTTAGGATATTTCATACTAAACTAAATCTCATACTAAAATCTCTCAAACGTGTGAACTCCAATGAGTACAGGTGTGAACACAAGCATTGTTTCTCAGTTCCACTTAGTATCTTGTTTCTTCTGGCTCATAATATCTCCTTGTAAGATCAGATCAATCATACTAAATTAGATAATTATTGTCTCTATCAACTCTAATGACTTAACAATTTGTAAAGATTCCAACATAAATGTTTATTGATTAATTGATGGGAAAAGGGGAGACAATAAGAATGCAGCTATATACAGTACTTTTCTTTTCTCTCTGAATCCCCAAAGATAGAATATACAGTCCCCAGCAATCTATCGCTTCTTGGAGAGAGACTGAATCTGGGAATTTGTTGGTATAAGAAATTCCTTATTAAAACAAAGGGAAAAAATGATCAATGAAACCACCTAAGTAAGCAAGATCTTGAAGGAAATAAGCATAGTAATCTATTTGTTACTAAACCCAAGAACACAAGCTGGAATAAGGATTCCACATTTGATAAGAACTGCTAGAAAAACTGGAAACTAGTTTGGCAGATATTAGGTTTGAACCAACTTCTTATATTATATATCATTACAACTTCCAAAATGGATATTCAACTATATTCATATGGTAACACAATTTTTAAAATTTGGAGTATCATACAAGGTGTTGCCTTTTACAACTATAACTGTAAGTGAAATTATTCTTCAAAAAAGGGGTAGAAGTGATCACTAATTTAAAATATGTATTTAAAACATTTTGTACAATAAAAGTGAATGAATTAGAATAAAGAAGACTATCATTTGGGAGGAAAAAAATACCCTTCACATCTCAATCTAGTATCACTGTTAAAGATCTGATATCCCAAATAAATATAAAACTAAGACAGAATAAATATTGTTTAGTAATTGATAGGTGTCAGAGAGAAGAGGGAGGAGTCTGTCACAATTCAACAGCTGTCTCTTTGTATTCCCTGAGCCCTAAATCCAGTGCCTGGAGTGTATAATAAAAGCTTGTTGAATAATTGACTGAAATATATAGTAACCATCCTCTAATGGATTTCAAGAAAGAAAATACATGCTCTCCAAAACTATGTGAAAGAATACCATCATCACAAAAAATAAAATAAAGGTGAATTGAAAAATGTTAAAATGTGATATGTAAAACAATGTCTATAAAAAGGCATTCAGATAGTGTTGTATAGAGCTGTGACTTAATTCAACTGTTCTGCAAAACTACTGGAAACCATATTAGAAAAATCTGTCATTTTTATATAGCCTTTGACTAAGTATAGCAGTATTAGACATAAATCTCAGGAGGGTCAAAGTCAAAAACAGAGGGAAGCGTCTCGTGAATTAAAGAAATAGCAAATGCATTTTTTATGGTAGTAAAAAAAAAAAGTGAAAACAAAGTTGGTGCCCTACAGGTGAAATGGACAAAAGATGGGCCCCCTCCCCTCCCTCAGTCTTGAGTCAAGGGGCCTCGGGCTCACAGAGAAATGTTTGCTCAACTAGATTAAGGGAAATGTTTTGCTCTATGAAGTGCTTGTTCAACCAAGCTCCGAGAAGTATTCATTCTATAGGATACTTACTTAACAATCTTCGATAACCCTGATCTATTTTCATTAATCTATGTCAATACCTGCCATTGTGTATTCTCCCTACATCCTGTAAGCTCCCCCACATCTCCCTCATGAGCAGGAAGTCAAGTCAATATTTAACATCAACGTAACCGCAAGGCTGAACAAGAATGCTTATAAGGCTGTCTATACCTCTGTTCGGGATGGAACTATACTGAGAGATCTGTCCTGGCCAGTAATAAATGCTTTCAAAATTATGAACACCTTGGCTGTCCTGAATTTTATTGCCTAGGCTATTTCATTTGGAGGTTCCACCGAGATCACCTTTGGCCCGGACTGACAGCCAGTCCCTCTCCCTGGAGGATGAAGGAGGTTACGGATCCTATGGGGTGGCCACCAAGAGACGTTCCTCAGCCCCAGTTTCCAGTAATCTCTTTCTGCGGTCCAGGAGAGTGAGACCCAAATTTTTTACTTCGGTTCAAAATTGGCATAGAGCATTCAGGGTTTGAGGGGCCCCTGCAGTTGCCTGGTCATTTTTGCAGCTGCCTGATTGGTCTGGTGAGTACTCCTGTATCTGTAGCAAGTGGCTAAGCTGGACACAACACTAAACGCCCTTGCTGACCTCCGTGGGATGCCATGTGATGCTCCTGGGTGTCTAAGACACATCTGGTCTGATATGATTCTGAGCACCTTTTGGGGGGCATTTTTTTTCTTCTTATACTATGTGTTCTGTGTTTTGTGTAGGTGTGATTTGTCTGTGTGTTCTGTTGGTTGTGACCTGTGTTCTATGTGTTCTGTGTTATTCGTCTGCCACTGCTGTCCTGTGCCCTGTCTGTCCTGTGCGATTGTTTGTCCGCTGGTCAAAAAGCTCTGTTAAAGTTTTGAGATAAAATTGCCTGTAATTTCAACCTGTTGCATTAATTCATAAGCAAAAGCCATAAGACAAACTGGCCAAAAGACTTTGCCCTGAGAAATCAGGGGATTGTCAAAGTTTTCAAACACTGCTAGTATTTAGAATTAAAGGACAAGGGTAACAAAAACCTACCTGATTCGGCTCCAGCAGATAAGCCTTCTATTGAGCAAACACCCTTGGTGACAACCTCCATGGGGCACCGGGAGATGGTCTTGACTGCTTCTTTCCGGTGGTTCATTGCTGCCCTTGTCTTGTATTTGTATTTTGTTGATCTGTGTTTCATCTTTGTCCTCTCGGCTCTCATGGGCCAAGGAGCCTCTCAGACCTTATCTCCGACTTCTCTCCAGGAGGTTCTTGCAAACTTTAAACAATTTCACACCATAGCATAGGGATATGATTCAAAGATCAGTTCTAGTCAGCTACAGACACTTTGCTGTCTAGAATGGCCCACCTTTGCCGTGGGATGGCCCCCTGAGGGGACACTTGACTCATCAGTTGGATGGTGCATAAAGCAGATTATCTTTGGGGAACAGGATCATCCTGATCAAATCCCATATATGTTGGCTTGGTTGGAGTTCAAACTCCCTTCTAGCAAAGTCCAGATACAAGTTCTGGACTGTCATAGTATGGGGGCCCCAGGAGAAAGGAAAATGCTATAAAAATCTATAAACCCATATGGTACAGATACCCAAGCCCCCCAAAATATTCTGTACCCTGTTCTGCCTCCCCCTTCAGAGATCCTAGACCCGATGGACCTTTTTTTGCTGTCCCCTTTTGATTCCTCCCCTCCAGGGCCGTTGCTTCTGTTCCCTCACCTTATGAACTGGCCAGGGTTTCCTCTTCTGCTTCTATGTTATCCCCTCCCCGTACTAGGAGAGGCTCCACGTATGGAGTGTTGGAAGCTGTGGATTCTACTTCTGAACACCTCACCACCCATTCCACTCCCACTTTCCCTGCAGGTCTGTCCCACACTGCATTTTTCCCCTTGCAACAGATCCCTCGCAGTGGGGAACAGCCCAGCTCTTTTATGGTATATGTTTCCTTCTCCACCAGCGATCTGTACAATTGGAAGCAACAAAACCCTCCCTTCTCTGAGAAACCGCAAACCCTCATTTCCTTATTGGAAACTGTCTTTTATACCCATCAGCCCACTTGGGAGAATTGCCAGCAACTCCTCCGTGTTCTCTTCAAACTGAAGAGAGGGAAAGAATTCTGGGGGAGGCTCAAAAACGGGTCTTGACCCAGATGGTCACCCCATGACAGATTTAGGGCACTGCCTGTGTCTCCTGCTCGAATTCCATCCTGATTGGGACCCCAACACTGACCACGGTAAGGAGGCTCTTGACAGGTATTGCCAGCTTCTGTTAGAAGGGTTGCGGGCGGCAGCTAGGAAACCAACCAACATTTCTAAAGTTAGTGAAATTAGACAAGGATGAGTCCCCTGCAGGGTATCTAGAACGCCTCATGGAAGCCTACCGAACCTACACCCCTATTGACCCAGAGGACCCCAACAATCGGTGGACGATTGTTATATATTTTGTGTCCAATTCAGCTCCCAATATCCATAAGAAAATCCAGAAGTTGGATTGGTTCGAGGGAAAGATGCTGACAGAACTCTTAGAAGTGGCCAAGAGAGTCTTTGACAATAGGGAAGACAGTGCTGATAAACAGACCAAGACTGTCACCAAGATGGTGGTGGCTGTGGTGGCTGAAACTCAAGCCCAGACCCCCGATCCCAAAGGACCTTAGGAAATGGGAGTTCCCACCCATAAGTGTGTGTATGTGTGTGTGTGTGTGGGGGAGTACAACTAAGTTACACTTGAGTCGTGACCAATGCATATTGCAAACAATCTGGTCATTGGAAGAATGAATGCCCGAACCATCAGCCCCGTGAACCGCTACTCTCCCTCGATTCCCAATAGGAAGGCCCTGACTCCATGATGACAATACCTTTAAACCACCAGGAGCTGAGGGTACTGCTAGATGTCAGGGGTCATCCTGTTTCTTTTCTCATTGATTTGGGGGCAGCTGCCTCAGTACTTCAGCAGCCTTATGGCCCCTTAAGTTCTCATTCTACCCAAGTTCAGGGAGTTATGGGAAAGTCCCAGACAGTGCCGCTCACTACTGCTTGGACCATAAATCTCGGGAAGAGGACAGTGACACATTCCTTCCTCATCATGCCCAACTGTCCCTATCCCCTCCTGGGGAGAGACCTCCTGCACAAGCTGCATGCTACTATCTCCTTTGAGGGGCCTCTCCCTACAGTAACCCTGAATCTCCCACAGTTGACAGTGACTTGCCCTTTAGCTGAGGAATCTCACTTACTTACACTTATTAAGTCTGGTGACCAGCGGTGAAGCAATCTACACTCCTCACTGAGTTTCAACGGGCTGTTCCTGAGGGATGGGCTGAGTCTAATCCCTTTGGTTTTTCATCTCATTAGACCCCAGTAGTAGTACAACTACTGGCCATTACAACCCCAGTTCGTGTTGTCCAACACCCTTTGGGGCAGCCGACTTTGAGAGGCATAAAACCCCACATTGATCGACTACTCACGGCCGGAGTTCTCAGGCCCTGCCAGAGCCCCGGGAACACCCCTTCATGCCAGTTCGCAAGCCTGGGTCTGGGGACCTGCAGCCGGTGAGGACCTTCAAGAGGTCAAGGCCCGGTTTGAGACTGTGCACCCCACGATCCCAAACCCTTATAGTTTTAGATCTGAAAGATGCTTTCTTCTCTCTTCCCCTGGCTCCTGTGAATCAGTCTCTCTTCGTTTTCACCTGGACAGACCCCAATACAGGGACTGCGTCACAACTTACCTGGACTTGGTTGACACAGAGCTTCAGGAACTCCCCCATTCTCTTTGGGGCAGCTCTGGCATCCAACCTAGCCCCATTCTGCACAGTGTTTCCCTCGGTTACCCTCCTTCAATATGTTGAAGATTTTCCCTGGCAGCTCCAACCCAGGACTTGTGCCGTGATCCCACCCTCCTCCTCCTCCAGCTCCTGGGTCGGTGGGTACTGAGTTTCTGGAAAGAAGGGCCCAGCTGTGTTTACAAACCAGTGTCTATTTGGGTTTCACTGTTTCGAAGGGGGGATGGTTATTATCACAGGGCAGGGTGGCTGCCATCCTCGGCATGCGTCCCCCTAAGACTCGGCACAAGCTCCGGGAGTTCCTGGGCATGGCAGGGTACTACTAGCCTTTGGATTCTTGGGTTTGCAGAACTAGTCAAGCCACTGTATGCCTCCTTAGCCCACCCAGCAGGCGACTTTATCTGGGAACAAGCCCAGCAGGATGCTTTCGATGCCCTGCACCGAGCTCTTTCCAGCTCTCCTGCATTAGCACTCCTGGACCTATCCAAGCCATTCCGTCTTTTTGTGGCAGAATCTTCTGGCATCGCCAAGGGGGTTTTGACTCAATCCCTGGGACCCTGGACTCGGCCTGTGACTTATTTATCTAAGCAGCTCGACCCTGTGGGGGTCCAGGTGCCCCCTTGTCTCTGCTCTATCACCACTGTTGCCATCCTCATCAAGGAGGCCTTCAAGCAGACTTTTGGCCAGCCCTTGCTGGTCTCTGTCTCGCATAACCTCGAGCAGCCGCTCCATTCCCTCGGCCACATGGATCTCTAATGCACATATTGCCCACTACCAGTCACTTCTCCTTGATGCCTCCAGCATCACTTTCACTTCCCTGTCTCCTTGAACACGGCTCTTCTCCTACCTGACAATCCTCCTTTGGGGCCTCTCCATGACTACCTGGATGTGCTTAACACAATCCACGCTCATGGTAGGGACTGTCAGATACCCCGATTGCCAGTATCTTTATTCACAGATAGGAGCAGTCTGGTTGTGGATGGAGCCCGAAAAGCAGGCGCATCTGTTGTTTTGCAAGGTAAAGTGCTCTGGGATGCCACCCTGCCTCCAGCGCTTCTGCACAACAGCCGAGCTCATTGCACTCACCCAGGCGCTCCACTTGTCTGAAGGATGCTGTGTTAACATATACTCCAACAGCAGGTAGGCTTTTGCAGCCATTTATGCACACGGCTGTTTGTGAACATAGTTTGTTGACTTCAGCCGGAAAAGAAGTGAGGAACAAAGACCAGATCCAAGCCTTGCTGGATGCGATGTGGCTCCCGAAAGAGGTCCCAGTAATACACATTCCAGCCCACATCAGACAGCAGGGCTAGATTTCAAAAGGGGCCAAAGCTGCAGACGCAGCAGCCTCGGGCGGCCACAGCCAAAGGTCATCGCTACCCTCTCCACATCCACAGTCCAGAGCCCCAAGGGAATACTCCCCCCACAACCAATATATCAAGGCCAGATGATGAGAGGATTGGACTAGATGGGTGGAGAAGAACGCCCCAAGGCCAGGCAATAGCTGCAAGGACAATGCTCTGGCCCTTCATAAGGAGCATGCACGGCCTTACACTCCTGGGGGGCTCTCGGCTCTATGACCTTATGCCGCCACTTTTACGGTCCAGGGATAAAGCAGGTGGCAGAATCAGGGGCAAAGAGATGCCTGGAGTGTGCCAAAGTAACCCAGCCCCAGCCGGTCCCTACAAACAGACCCAGGGGTACCCTTCCTGGTGAACATTGAGAAGTGGATTTCACTGAAATGGAGACAGGAGTTGGGGCATACATTACTTCCTGGTGTTCATAGACAACTTCATTGAATGGCCAGAGGCGTTCCCTACAAAATCTGAAACCGCAACAGTGGTAGCTAAGAAGCTTTTCTTTGAAATAGTTTCTAGATTCGGGCTACCTCACTCCATCGGATCAGACAACGGACCAGCTTTGGTTTCTCAAATAATCCAAGCTTTATCCAGACTATTGGGGATTAGGTGGAAACTCCCCTATGCATATGGACCCCAGAGTTCAGGGCAGGTAGAAAGGATGAACAGGACTCTCAAAGCATACATTACTAAACTTAAGCTTGAAACTGGCGAGTCCTGGGCGAGTCTCCTTCCCTTTGCCTTACTCCGGCCCATTTTTTTTCTCTCTCTCTCTCTTCTCTCTCTTTCTTTCTCTCTCCTTTTGAGATTTTGTTTGGGGCACCTCCTATCATTCCCCTTGTAGGGGAACAACCCTGCCCTCCCTTTTACTAATAAATCCTGGCTTAAGTCCTTACCAGCCCTGTCAGAAGTCCAGAGTGCTCTAAAGAATTTGTACTGTGCTGCAGCCGGACCCAAGTCTCCTGAATCTCTGACAAACCTGGATATCGGATGGGGAGATTGGGTCCTCACCAGGAAGCAGCCCGGGGATCTTCTCTGGAAGCCAGGTAGGCGGGACCTTACCAAGTGATACTTAGTAACCCTTCGGCTGTTAAAGTAGCAGGACAAAAAGCCTGGATTCACAGGTCACACATCAAGAAAACAGATGCCCCAAATGTTTGGACATCCATTCCTGCTGGAGACCTGAAACTGCGCCTAGCTAAGCAATAATGTTCTTCCTAATTTCTGTCTTGTTACCTCTAGCTTTAGGGAATAATCCTTAACCCCCTAGCTGATATAACTCGAACCAATATGGGACCACAGTGGCCTTCAGTGCCACATACTGCCAGCCTATCCTATATTTTGATCTATGCTCCCTGCTGGGCCCTAATTGGAACATGGCAAACAATTGTGGGAGTGCGAATACAATGACTTGGTCTAATGATGATAGAAAATGGAATGGGGACCCAGGGTGTGGGAGCGGGATTCCGGCACCTCATGAGCATGAGGGGCCCTCCAGCGTAGAGGGCTGAAACTATTGGGATGCACTGAGGTCGGGACTCAGCTGAGCTGAGGGGATAACTGAGCAATCGGCTAATTACCGATTGGACAATACTCTATGGACATATGCTTGGAAAATGGTCCTTTCCGCTATCCTGTGCTGGCTCGATGATGAGACTAGGGGGTGAAGTAAGACTAGCCAGGCTCACACACTTTGGGTGGTAGATGATGGAGAAGGCGCTTGCAGAGATTCTCTTTCATCCCCTTCACTTCTACCCCTAAAGACCAAGAATAAAGACGGACTTTTGCTTATCCTGACTCCGGCTGATTCTGGGATGTCCTGGGTGCTAGCATGGTTGTTACACTCCAGGTTCATGGTTTCTATGTATGTCCCTCAGATGAGCCCTCAAAATGTCAGTGAAAAGATCAATTCCACTGCGGAACCTGGGACTGTGAAATCATTGCAAGTTGGCTGGGCAGGGAGGGCAAGGACCCAAATATCAATCTGATACGAGTGGGCCCTAAAAACCCAACCTGTAAAGTAGGCTCTTGTAATCTGATGACCTTGCATACCAAAATCTAGACCACTGACTATTGGTGGACTGGAAAGTCATGGGGACTCCGAGTCTATTTAAAAGGATATGATAATGGGGGCTATTTCACCTTACAGAAGACCATCATACTGACTCCCTCCCTTTCCATCAGACCTAACCCTGTGCTTAATGACAGCATCCTTGAAGGAGAATGGGCCTCCCCCTCACCACCACCCGTATCCCATAGCCCTAATGAGGTGTCTAGTAACAATGTGTCTGGGAAGAAGGACAAGCCACAAGTCCTACACCATGGTAATCTAGACCCTTCCCCCACAGTGGGCACCCTGGATGCTGTCTTTGCTTTCTTAAATCAGACTCGCCCTAACTTAACCTCCTCTTGTTGGCTGTGCCTTAACACAGCACCACCATTCTTTGTAGGGTTAAGGACCACAGCGGTCTTGGGCAACAATGACAGCTCCATCCAAAAGCAAAGTCTGTCAGACACGTATATCGGCCCTGACTGCATTGGAGAGGAAACCAGCACCAGCCTGTCCTGACCCTACAAGACATAGAAGGCAGTGCTACTTGTCTAGCTACTTGTTCTCAGTGGTCCCGATCCCCTTACAAGGAGATATGTCAGTTTAGGTTGCAGGTTTCTCCTGCCGACCATTCCCCCGATTGGCTTTTTGCCCCCATCATCACATGGTTTGCCTGTACGGCAGGACTAACCTCTTGCATCTGGGAGCTCAGGTTCCGTCAGATACTGAACTTCGCATCCTGGTACATGTATTGCCCCAAGTGTTCCTTTATTCTGAAGAGGGAGCCGAGGAACACTTTGGATTGATTCGTTCAAAATGAGTGGTGCCCATATTGGTTCTGCTGCCAGTAGAGACAGGTGTCGCAGGCTCAGCGGCAGTGGGAACAGCAGCTCTGGTTAAGGGGAATGCAGATTTCAGCCTCCTGAGCTCCCAGGTAGATACCGACATCAGAACACTGGAAAGTCTCATCACCCATTTAGAAAAGTTAGTGGAGTCCCTAGCGGAGGTTGTACTGCAGAACTGCCCTGGGTTAGATTTGCTGTTCATGAAGCAAGGCGGATTGTGTATGGCGCTGGGAGAATCTTGTTGCTTCTACGCAAATCGGTCGGGGATCATTAGGGAATCACTGGCCTCCTTGCATAAGCGGATGGATGATGGGAGGCCAGTCGTAAGGCTTCAATGTCCTGATATCAGTCACTCTATGACTGGTCCACCCTCCTGTCAGGAGTCGCAGGCCCAGTCCTCTTATTCCTTCTCTTCCTCATAGCTCCCTGAATAATTAAGTGCCTCCCCTCTTACGTACAGGATCGCATATAAACCCTGAAACTTTTCACCCTCAAGATGACTTATCCCCTGTTGGCCTCAGATGAGTCACAACTATGAACAGAAAAAGGGGGGGAGTTGTTGTGATCTAGTTCAGATGGATCTGAATCGGTCCCTGTTCGGGCGCCAAAATGTGGTGATCTTCTTCCCAAATGCAGCCAGGTGATAAAAGTTCAGATCTTTTATTATCTCCAATATAGCCCGGTTAGCTTAGAGGCCTATCTCTCTGCTTGGTTCCAAGAGCTCTTGCCGCTTTGTCCTTTGCTTCTGCCTCTGCTTTCTTCAGCCTCCAGAGCCAGCACCACTCTTCATGTCATTCCAGTGAAATCTCTACTTGTAGCTTCTTCCCTCTGAAGAGCTTCCTTGACTGGCCCATTGAAGCTCTATTTATGCTCCCAAAGAGCTTCAAGGGAGGTGTGAACTCATTGAACTCCAACGAGTAAAAGTGTGAACACAAGCCTTGTATTAATTAGTTCTACTTAGTACCTTGTTTCAGGTTCTGCCCAAAACATCTTCTTGTAAGATTAGATCAACTCTAATTAGTTAGCAGTTAGTAAGGATTCCAACAGGGAGTGAAATGGACAAAAGATGGGCCCCCCTCTCCTCCCTCAGTCTTGGGTCAAGGGGCCTTGGGCTCGCAGAGAAATGTTTGCTCAACTAGATTAAGGGAAGTGTTTTGCTCTATGAAGTGCTTGCTCAACCAAGCTCTGAGAAATGTTCGTTCTATAGGATGCTTGCCTAACAATGTTCCATAACCCTGACCTATTTTCATTAATCTATGTCAACACCTGCCATTGCGTATTCTCCCTACATCCTGTAAGCTCCCCCACATCCCCTTTGTGAGCAGGAAGTCGAGTCAATGTTTAACGTCAACTGTAACCGCAAGGCTGAACAAGAATGCTTATAAGGCTGTCTATACCTGTTTGGGGCAGAACTCTACTGAGAAGTCTGTCCTGGCTGGTAATAAAGGCTTTCAAAATTATGAACACCTTGGCTGTCCAGAATTTTATTGCCTGGGCTATTTCACAGGAATGGATTTGAAATTGTGGTATATGAATGTGTGTAGAAAAAGAAGAATTTGGTGACTGACCCCAAATCAATTGGTATGGTCATAGCAAGTAAGTCATGTGTTGATATGGTAATAAGTTGTTAGCACCCTATGATGCAAACAAACACTTCCCTCTCATTAAATCAGAAGGTGTAACAAGATGGGCTTGGCTTATTGGTTGAGGGTTTTATGTAGGCAAACTCTGGAATCAGTTTCAGTAGCTCAGTCTTCAGAGTTGTGAATAGTCAAAGAGAAGATCAAAAGTTATTGAAGAATCTAATTTCTTGCAATGAAGCAAGGGATTTTTTCTTCTCCTCTCTTTCCAAGGGCCATAACTGCTAATTAATTCAGAAGAATTTCTTTATATTTCTGTACACTTGTCATGAAAAGCTGAAAAATATGTATATTCTTTAGGCTAATTATTAAAATTAAGTAATCATTAATGGTCTTGCCTAAATTTTCTAGTATAGTACTTAGATACATAATGTCCTTTAAGAAACAATGCAGGGGGCAGCTAGATAATCAGTAGATAGAGTGCCAGCCCTTTAGTCAGGCACTTAACACTTCCTAGTTATGTGACCCTGGGCAAGTCACTTAACCCCAATTCTCTCAGAAAAAAAAAAAAAAAAGAATTCAGGCACTATCTTCTTTATGAAATTTTTTTGATGCCTTACTCTCCAAACTGGCAGTCCCCTCCCTTACAAACTACCTTGCACTTAACTACTTAGCATATATTTGTATTTATTCACTTTACATTGATGCATTCATTGTTACACATTAGAATGTAACCTTATTGCAAGTAGGGATTGTTTCATTCTTTGTATTTATAGTTCTAGTACCTAGCACAGTACTTTGCACAATAGATGGTATTTATTCTCATTGACTGATTTTGTTCATTCTATCTTGATCTGAAAAGAGAATTATAAAATTTCTAAGAATTTCTAGGGTTTTTTCTTTCTGTAATATTTACTTTTCTTTAAGATCTTCGATGCTCTGCCATTTGGTACATATATGTATTATTGCTATTATCTAATTTTATATTTTAATTAATGTTTTTAAAAAAAACACCTAATTTTATCCTTTCAAATGTTTTTACATTATAAATTTATTAATATTTACTTTCAGCCTAATAATATTCCTTCTTTTGTTCTGTTCCTTTGGATCCTTTTCTAATTATTTAAACATAGATTCAACTGATTTATTTTCTTTTTTCTTATCTCTTATTAAGAGATGTGATGGGACACCAAAATGTTTTATATGCTGTATTTTGCTTTTTTCCCCCCTGAGGCAATTGGGGTTAAGTGACTTGCCCAGGGTCACACAGCCAGGAAGTGTTTGAGGCCAGATTTGAACTCAGGTCCTCCTGACTTCAGGGGTGGTGCTTTATCCACTGCACCACCTCGCTGTCCTTATGCTGTATTTTGTTAACAGTTATTCTTGACATCTGTTATTATTTTTATATTTTTAAAATTCCGGCTTTGTAGAATACATTTTCTTCAAATTTCCATGTATATCAAATTATCATTTAGAAAGGCTTTTTTTTTTTTGACCACGGATTTCTGGTAGTTCAATAATTCTTACATTATTCCTTCTTGATTTATTTTTTAAGTCAGTTGTTTTTCCAGTGAGATATTTCATATTTTCTCCTATTTTTTTCATACATTTGACTTTGTTTTATTGTGTCTTGTTATTTCTTGGTGTTATTGGCTTATCTTCCCAATTCTAAATTTTAAGGAATTATTTTTTTCAATGATCTTTTGTACTTGTTTTTCCATTTAGTCTTTTCTGCTTTTTAAAGAGTTCTTTTCTTCAGTCAATGTTTATGCCTTTTACTCTTAGACTAATTCTGTTTTTAAAGATGTTATTCTCTTCAGTATTTTTGTACTGCTTTTATAAAACTGTTATCTTTTCATAATTGTCTTTCCCCACTGTCATTTCTATTCCTATTTTTTCTCTTATATTTTAATAGTAATTCAGTCTACAGCAATTCTGCACAGCACACTACTTGAATACATTTCACATTGATATGGTTTGGTGAACACCATCTGGATGCCATATTGATTTGAATTCTTTAAAATTATTGGGATTCACCTGTTCCCCCCAAATCTTCTGAGTAAACATGTAACCTATGGCTATCCAATAATTTTTGAGGTTTAACAGATACTACTGACACTTTATTTAAGTATTCTGTGTTGATTATTCACCTTTAAGTTGAAGTTACATTTCTATCCATTATTGAGGAATTTAATGCACATAAAGTTGCTTTGAGAGTTAATTAGAACTGCTCACTACAGCAATTTGAATGAAAGGTATCTGTGTGAGTTAGTGTAACAAAGCTTTGGATCTGAAGACAGGAAAGCCCCATTTCAAATACTGCCTCAGATACTAGCAGTGTGACTCTAGATAAATACTCAGCCTCTCTCAGTTTCCTCATCTGTAAAATCAAGAGTCAGACTCAATGACTTCTGTAAATCTTTGACCTTGACATCTTGCCCACATGATTAGCATGAGAGACTTTAATCAAATAAAGTGATAATTGATTTCCCCATGCCTTTTCAATTTCTACACGTGTTAGCAAAGTCTTCTGCAAATTAGCAATTATATTGACAATTGGGTTTCACAATTAGCAGGAGTAAAGCAGGAAATCCATATGCAAGATATATTTATCCAGATGAGCTTTATTAAAGAATATGATATATATTAAATGAGATGCTGTAGACCCAGGATGATTTAGACCCAGATTGGAAAAAATAGTTGCTACAAATCTCCATAGGCTTCCATATGTAGTAGTAGGATGGTAGGTTCTAAAACAGCTTCTCAGCATTCCTTTTATTAAAAAAAAAAAAAAGTCCTATCTCTAACTCTCTGATGTACATTAAGAATGCTCCTGGAGTCTGGGTGTGCTAATTGCTTTCTGGTGGCTTTGGTGTCTCTGAGTGGGTGAAAAATGTGAGAGACATAGATAAAATGTATGTGCGTTAATGTGAAGAATGTGAAAGATCACATCTGTAATACCAGGTCCTCTGAGGCTCCTGAGGTCCAGGTAGATATTTATAATTTATAACTGGAGAAATGAAGGCCTTTCCCATTGGTTTTATGGATGAAAACAAAAGACAAAAAAACAAAAAAACAAATCAAAAAAAAAAAGAAAAACCCAAAAAACCCTAAGAAACTAAAACTTTGCTGGATAGTAAACAATTAGTGTGGGTAGGAGCTTTCCCCAGGACTACTGCCTAGAAGTTCCTCCAGATAGACTGGAATAAGGTTTGGGTGGTTCTCTCAAGTAATACTCAAGAAGGTACTTACAATTGTAATCTTGAGATTTACATATGAATGAAGATTGTGTATATATATATATACACAATATATATGTGTATATATATATATATACACATATATATGTATATATATATGTATGTATGTGTGTGTGTATGTATATATATGTGTATATATATAGTTAGATGAATTGTCCAGAAGATTCAATTGACTCTGAGGCTATGGAGTCCAGCTATTCCTACAGATTTCTAGACTCATAGGTACAAAAACCATTTATTTCCTAGTGCCCTGTCAGAAGGGACTAGCTTTTCTTAATGACCTGTGAGGTCAGCATGCTTCAGATATTGTTAATTCTGCTAGGTGGCCTTAACACATAAAGTATTAGACCCTGAAATCAAGAAGAGGTGAGTTAAGAGACTCACTAGCTTCATGATCATAGGCAAAGTGATTTTATTTCTTCCTCAGGTTCCTTAACTATAAAATATGGATATTTATGATAGCACCTACCTCCAGAGTTATAGAATTATATATTTGTAAAAGACTTGACATAGTTTTTAAAACACAATAGACGCTTAACACATGCTGCTTCTTTTCCCTTTTTATCTAAAATGACAGACAAGATTGACTTATATTTCTTTCCTTACATATCATTGTAGTGATTTTCAGTTATGTCCAATTCTTTGTGACTCCATTTGGAGTTTTCTCAGCAAACAAACAAACAAAAGTTTGTTCTTTCCTTTTCCAGACACAGGGATACTGCAGGGATAAGGGAACTGAGGCAGACAAGGTTAAATGACATGATTAGTGTCAAAAGCCATATTTGAACTCGGGAAGATGAGTCTTCCTATTTCTAGACACTCTATCCACCTAGCTGTCCCTCATAATGGTCACCATTATAAAGAACAGTGTGTGTGTGTGTGTGTGTTGTAGTTAATACCTAGTACAATGTGCTAGGTGTTATTAGTACAAACTGATACTTGAGATATAATCCTTACCCTCAAGCACTTAAAATCTAGTTGGAGAAACTATTTATACACACACACACACACACACACACACACACACACACACACACACACAATATACATATGAGATATTTGTAGTTAATTCACTTAGTTTATAACTTTTACCCTGTTTCTGATTTATCTAGGGCAAGGCTTCTTAAACTTTTCCCTAAACTTTGTGACCCTCCTTTGCCTAAGAAATTTTAACAACCCTGGGTATAGAGGTATATAAAATAGGTGTACAAAACAAACATTTACTGATAATAAATCATTATTACAAGATGGGGTTGTGAACCAGTTTAAGAAGCTGGGATTCAGGGTATTCCCACACTGCTCAATAGTAAAATCTCTATATTGAGTCCCCATTTATGGATATATATGCATAGTGCATACACAATATATACATAAATATATATAACACACATAACGTGTGTATAATCTCAGACCACAAAAATGTTTTGCATCCCATCTAGCTACTCTTTAATTTACCCAGCTGATACACATACTACTAATTCCCTGCAACCCTAACCCTAATTCTATCCCTTGCTCAGTAATGAAATCCATATGACCACACTACCATAGTTCCTTATGGAGATATGTAAAGTCCTATAGATCAATTTACTATTCCCCAACTCTCCTTCCTAGCCACCACTCCCAAATGTCTTCTCCTTGCCACCATTTCCAAATGTCTTCCTCTTCTATAAAAATGCAAATATTCTCTATTAGAAGGCAAGTATCTTAGAGCATCTAATAATAACAACTAGCATTTAATACAATGCCAGGTAATTAATAAATGCTTTCTTACTAACTTTTTTATATGATACATTGCCTCTATTGTCGAGAAGACTAAGTTGATATCAGAGATGCCTATATATGAAGGGCTCTGAACGAGGTTTGTATTCCTCCTCATAGTGTGGGAAGCTCTATCATACATCATTTAATCATATATATATATGTATATATATATATATATGTGTATATATATTTATGTATATATGTATATAGATTATATAAATATATATATTTATGTATATAGATTATATAAATATATAAATTTATGTATATATATGTATATATACATATATATATATATATATATATATATATATATATACATATACACACATATTTATGGATGAAGAAAACTTATCCAGAGAGATTAATTTGCAACAAGGTCACACCAATTAAGTAAATTAGCTGGAAATATTACATTGTTTATTAGCAGAACAAATATACTATATTTGAATGATTCCAAGGAAATCTGTTCATTCATCCTGTTTGGAGGTTTTAACCTTGAGTTCAGCTCAGCTCAGGCCCTGGCTAGACATTGCCAATGCTAACACGGTTTTCCCAATTCCGAACCACACAAGGTGCTGGGTCAGCAAGCCTTGGATTTACACCAGCTGCGACAGTTTTCTACTCTGCAAATGCCCAGTGGTCCCAGGAAGCTCTAAAGAGAAACCGCATGCAAATTATCAGCTGTTATTAAAAAACTGATGACGAAAAAACTTATTATTTGTGGGTGCTCTGAGAGGCCAAGAAGCCTGAACAGATTGCGTTTTTGATCCAGAATGTCCTCCCCACTAAATGAGGATAACGAGAGCCCTACGTCACTGGGTGGGTGGGAAGATGGTGTCAAATCAGATCTTTTAAAAGGAAAGCACTAGCAAACCTTAAAGGGCCAGATCACATACATATGACTACGAAGATTATTGTTAGGAAAGTCGGAGACAACTCCAGAAAGTAGGGAAAGTTTGGAGTCGGGCGACCAGGTACCAGGACCTACCCAGGCCCCTGGACCACTCTGCCATCACGCTTCGTCTCTCGCGCGGCACGCTGGGAACGGCGCTCCGCTAAGGGCTAGGAACGACGCGGGAAAGCAGTGAATTTCACAGGCATCTTTCTATAACTCCGGGTAGTCACTTTCCCCGCCCTGGGGGCCTTCGACCTCCACGCAGCAGAAATATTACGCTACAGGTGAAGCCCCGCCTTCTCCCTTCAAGAAGAGGGCGTTGCCTCCCATCTTCTTCCGACTTAGTAGACTTGAACAAATGCCTGCTCAGGAATTTCCATAGTTAGATCTCTGGGGTAGAGACCCCAGCCAGACGCCGCCAACACTTTTATTTATTTTTCTTTAGAACATCCAGATCGGCAGATCTTCAGATCCCTGCAAGACATAGCTTTAGCGCGTTTCTTTCAGGCTGTACTATCGACAACCTCATCCCGGCAGGGTCCTAACTGGGTCGCGTCGCTCTCTAGGGCGGTGCCCGGCGCAGCGTTTTCCCCACGGTACCCGGGGCGGCGACTACCACGGGCTCGGGGTGTCGCTCGCTCGCTCCGCGGGGACATCGGTGTCCGGATGGACTCACCCGGTCCCGGCGGGAAGTGGCTCCGCAGGCTCCGGCCGGGCAGGCGGCGGCGGCGGCCGCGGCGGCAACAGCAGCAGCAGCGGCGGCGGCGGTCGGACGAAGCGGCGGTGGAGGCGATCGGTCCCTGAGGCAGAGGAACCCGGCTTCCTGCGGCACCATGATGCCCGGGGAGACTCATTCCAAGGCTGCGGGAACGGCAGCGGATGCCTCGGGCTGTCAGGGCTGCTCCGCGCTCCAACAGGTACGGACTGTGCGCCTAGAGGGGAGGGCCCGGTTCCTTCCACCTTCCCACTCCAAACGCGCCCTCCTCCCAAGTTCATCCCTGGGACCCGCCCCTTTCGAGGCTAGGGTCTGTGAGCTGGCTGAACCGCTGTCCCTAGGTCCCACCCCACCCCCTTTTGTCATCTCTTTGTATTTGGGGTTCGCACTCCCGCCCCCACTCCTGGAACATTTTGGAAAAGGAATTCTCTCGTTTTAGAAGCCACGTGTTCTTTTGGGGGGAGTACGTCGTGGAGTGTAGGGGGAGTTGGGTCCTAGGGCTCGTGGATGAAGTTTGCGGACCGACCAGCCCTTAGGAACATGACGGATTCTTGCTTTGCTTAGGGACTGACTGCGCGGGTAGACGCTCTCTTTCTCGGTCTGGGTTAAGTTTTCCCGTGGAGCTTTGGCTCTTTGCCTTGGGGATGGGGATGGTTGCTGAAGGCTGACTGTGCAGTGCTGTTCTTGTAGAACTGAAAGGGTTTCTTCTCCCCCCTCCCGCCCCCAACCCATTGTGTTTGTTTTAAAGCTTCCTCCCAACCGAAGCACTCCCCCCGGGAGGTGTGGTTACGCCTTGAATTGCTAGAAGTTGCAGAAGATAGTGTTTTTGTATTTTGTTTTTTTTCCCCTTGACTATTCAGCTCTAAGGAAGTGGAAATCTCTTGAAGAAATAACTTTAAAGGTTGACTTGGATAGCGTCAGCCTACCTGCAACTATTTATTTAACACCTACTCTGCGCCAAACACTATGCATGCTACTGGGGGTGCAAAGACAGAGACTCATCCCATCTTATTTACTAATTTTTGTTTTTCCATTATTTGGGTGGAGGAAAGGAAAGAATGATGTGAGGAATAAGACAACGTAAACAGTTTTAAAAATATACAAAATAAGTAAATGGGACTTTACGATGGAGAAGATCCTGGAGCTGGAATTTTGAAAAAAGCTAGTGTTTCTAAGAGGAAGAGGTGAGGAGGGAGGCACCTTGGAATTCAGCTTGTGCAGAGGCACCCGGAATTGAGATGAAATGTGAGTGAATAACATCAAGGTAGCCAGTTTGCAGCCCAGTATGTAATTCTTGTTAGGAACTGATTGTGAGGACTTTTAAAAAATGCCATTTGAGAATTCTTGTTTCCTTTCCCTGATGATTTCAACTGTGTGATGATGTCAACCTTGTTGGGAGAGGGTATGATACTATGTCAATAAATGTAAATGACTTTTCACATATTGCAACTAGAGGAATTTGCACATTTGATCCCAAAGAAAGAGTGTGTGTAAGGTGTTATGGAGCATTTAGGAGTAATATAGACAAATAGGTGCTGTAAGAATATCACTTAAGGTACTACCTTTTAATATTTACTACATAAAAAAAACGAAGAAGTGTTTTGTTTTTCCCATTTAAGAGCCCCCAATTTTGTTAAGTCTGTGAATCATCTTTTAATGATTGTTTTTATTAGTTCATCTATACAAGAGATCATAGGGGCCATCTAATTCAACTCCCTCATTTTGTAGATGAGGAAATTGAGTCCCAGAAAGATTAAGTGATGACCAAGGTCAAGTAAATATGCCAGGCTGCATTTGAAACCAAGACCTCTGATTCCATTATTCCTCTTTCCATTATTCCATGCTGCCAGCTTTGGTTCTTCATTAGTCAAATACTGTACGTTCTAGGTGAACTTTATGTTCTCTTTTAACTTTAAATTATTTTCAAATAAATGTCTACTACTTTCAAAGACTAGCAGTATAAAGACATAACTGAAATAGCCCCAGAATTCATTACTCAAGTAGCATTAGGGAGATAAGCTACCTATTATGGCTATAGCAGTTTGTACTAACTCTAAATTTTGAGTTTAAGAAAACTTTGTTACTGTTAAATTTGTGTGCATGCTTAGCATTGTTAGAAACACACTTGACACATCCTCAGATATGAGAAAAAATTTATTAAAGAACTTTAAGGAATTGTCTTAACCTTTCTGGCCAGAAGTGGGCTTAGCTTCTCTTGTGTGGAAGAGGGAGGACAATGTACTATGCAAGAGAAGCTTTATACTTGTTAGCTGGTCATAGTCCCTCCCCTCAAAGATCGTGATTGGTCCATTCCGTTTTGGATTACAATCTTTCTAATATTCCCACTCTTTACCCCTTAAATATGTAAAAGCACGTCTCATTTCCCTTGTCATATATCCAATGTTCACAATTGTATCTACCGACATTTAGATGACTGGTCCAAATATTCATTTACCTACTTAGGATATAATAACTACATATTTTCAGATTTAAAACTTCAAGATCTTACATACTTTAATTATGCTCATGGCTTCTATTGATTACTTGCTCTGATTGTAGAAATTTGCTATAAGAGAAAAAAGTGGGAACATGATTATGATAGTATCTAAACTGGTCCTTTAGGTTTCAGCTTGAGAGCACATACATGAAAGGATAAAGCTTCCATAGCTCTTTTTCACAGTAGACAATCAATTATGCAGTAACAATTCCACCTTTAGACTCAGGAATCATGTAGGTTCTTATTCAAAGGAACACCATTGGGAAACTGAGTCAGAAGGATCCCATCTTAAGCAGAGGTGAGAGTTGTCCTTCCTACTCTTGTCTAGATACTGATCTTCACCTGTAACAATTCAGGATCACATTCCTCTGAGTAGTTTGTGGCATTTCTCTCTAATGGTGGGTTTCTGACTTGAGGATTTCATTAGACAATTATGCCTAAATTCAAAACTCTAAACAACATCAATTACAGTACCAAGAGAGTTTAACTCAAATAGTAAATTTCATTTGAAGCCTCAGGTCAATTTAGCTCTCAAAGATCACATATCCTAAGTAAGTTCTAAGTGTAATCTTAATTGATAACAATAAGAGATTCATGGATGGGGTTGTCCTAATTTCACATTAAAAAACCCTATCAGAATTAACAATTTTTCATTCTAAAAAAAAATTAATTCAATTCCTTCCCAATCAAGAAGTCACTATAAACATTCCTAAAAATTTAAATAATAGACATATTAATATTGTTTGTTAAAATTCCTCTAAGCACAGTTCATCTCCCCCTCCCACCAAAATATCCCTAATTGTCCTGGTGCAAAGTCAATTTTAGAGGTTATAAGTTATTTTTAAAAATCCTTTCTTGAGGTTCCTCCATAGGTCCTTTAATCCCTGGTGTAATGAGTCTATATCCCTTCTCATGTATGTTCCATTATCAGAATCATTAGTCTCCACTATACTTAAGTATTCCACTAACTTCTCTTGCAGCAGCAAATCTCAGGGGAAAGCTTCCACCCATCCTATCAAATAGTTCACTATAACCAGTAAATATCTCAGTTTTCCCATTGGTATCATTTCAGTAAAATCTAACTTAAATATTCTGGGCTGCCTTCCTCCAAAGGATATTTCCTCAATACCTTCTTTTTTATCTTTAGACATATCACACTCCTTTCAGGTATTTGTTTCACAATTACACATATCCCTAGACACCAAATTTTCTTGCTTTGCTGATACGAGGCTGGGCTTGGGACCACAATAGTGCAGGAGACAGGGCTGTGTTGGCATGTCATGGTCTGTACCAGGACTATAGGCTGGACTCCCACTCCAGTATCACAGGCCTTTTTCTACTAAACTGAAGTGACCTTCTGCTAGAAAACTCTGCTTTCTGGGTGTTGTGATGCTTCAAAATCTGTTCAGTCACCACTCAAAGGAATTTGAAGTGGCTGGGCCAGTCTTTGCTTTTATTCTCTCATCTCAACTCTGCCTTTCCAATTTTTTTAAAAAAATGACATCACATATTGCTTGAGCACCTCAATGAAGTACTGCTAAAATCTTCCTCATCGTGGCTTTATTTAACATTTTCCTCCCATCAGGTCTATAAAATTTTATAAATTCTACCCTTTAAGTATAAAGGAAGAAAACAAGACAAACCTTAAGATTCAAAATATTGTCAGGTCTTTGATCCCAACCACTTTGAACTGTAATGGCTATTATTTTAAGCTTGTGGTTTTCTCAGAATCACAGGACTTTCTGATTGACTGATTTCATGGAGCTCCCAATTCCTTGTTTTGCTCAAGGCTTCCAAGAGATTGAAACTTAATTGTTCTGTGGAAACCTACCTTTCCTTAATTTCTCATATTCTTAAAATCTACTGGTGAGTGGTACTTAGGAGTAGTATCTTACAATCACCTTGAAGCTTAGAACATTCTTTGGAAACATAATTTTTCAGTATTTCTCACTGTAATATCAAGATAGTATAATATTTATTTTTTAGGAATACTCTGCATATAGAATCTTTATAAAGCATAGTATTTCCAATGATATACTTTGTTTTGTTATTTGTGATCATTTTTGTAGAAAGAAATAACTACAGAGAGAGAGAGGTCCCCCTTTATCATCACCACTAGCAAAAATTGTTGACCAACAACCAACAAAAAGAAGCTAGACACAGGTGTCTGAGTGTGCAAAATCCCCCAGAGAATCATTGACAGTCTTTTAAACACTTGAAGATAGCAAAGAGAAATATTTGAGCTTAAAATACTTAGGCAAAACCATCAATAATATAGAGTAAAAAAGATAAGAAGGCCCAGAGTGGATCTTTAAGGCCACATTTTGGCATGGATGATAGTATAATATGGATGAAAACCAAGGAAGGAAACTGAAAAAGAAAAATTGTAGTTAGGGAGAGCCAGGACAGGGAGAGGTACAATGTCATCAGGAATCTTGAAAGTCCTCTATTTCATTAAATATCTACTTTTTTCCCTGAAAGAACATACAGTTTTGCTGGGTAGGTAATTACTGGTTGTAATTCTAGCTCCTTTGCCCTCCAGAATATCATATTCCACGCCTTTGGATTCTTTAATGTAGAAGTTGCTAAGTCTTGTGTTTGGGTTATCTTGATTGTAACTCCACAATATTTATTTGTTTCTTTCTAGTCGTGTATAATATTTTCTCCTTGATCTGGAAACTGGAATTTGGTCATAATGGTTCTTTGGGGGATACTACACATTCAGAAACCTGTGTCTGTCTATCTTTTTTTAACTGGTTGTTGGTCAACAATTTTTGGCGGTGATGATGAGAAAGGTGGCCTTCTCTCTGTATCTGTAGTTATTTCTTCCTACAATGAAGGCTATGGAGAATGGGCCTAAAGCAGGTCTAGTGATTTGGCTTTGTTGTGGTGGTGGTGGTGTCTTTTGCTACTCTATACCCAAAATACTTGGATTCAAGGTTCTAAGCTGTCCTCATCAGGGCCTGAAGGAAAAGAAGTCGACAGAGTGATTTGCTTGGCTCCAATATGTCACTTTCGGTTTTCCTCAGGGTACTTTGGTGCTTCATTTATATCAGCTAGCTAGTCTTCTGTGTATGTAGAGAAGAGGATATAGAAGCATAGATTGAAAATAAATTTTTCAAAGATTTTAGATGAGAAGTTAGGAGACATATAGGATGATGACTGTTGGATATGGTCAGATCAACTGAGAATAAGCTTGATTATGTTTGCAGACAGTAAATTAGGAATTAGTAGAAAGGAAATGATGGAAGATGAGAGTGGGAATGATAGCGGGGGAAATGTACTAGAGAAATGAAGAGGATTTGGCATCAAGAGTACCTATAGAAAAGTTTGCCTAGGCAAGGAGAAGGTCTTTCTATCCTTTTGACAAGAGAGCACAATGTAAGAATAATGAAATGAGAAATAAGGATGATCCCACTCTGTCTCTTTCCCCCTCTCCCTGTTTTATATGCGAATTAAGAAAATTTGGAATAACAACTGAGGAGAATGGGATAGCAAATATATTAGGGAAGGGCCCAGTTAAGATTAGAAAACATAAATTTTAGGAGGTTCACTCCAGTTTCCTTCAGCTCCATTTAACAGCGGAGTATGAAATTTTAAATTTAAGTTTGTACACTATATGGAAAGGACTTAGATCAACGATGTAAACTCATAGGGGTCATTTACATTATTTTATAATTGCCCTAATTTATTCTATCACATAGAAGTTAGTAGGATGTTTGTACTTATATGCGTTACTATTTGTATTTTACAAATGAGAAGACTGGGGTTCAGAGAGGTTAAATATCTTGTTCAGGGTCAATAGCATCAGAGATGTGTAAAAAGATGGATGCCAGCAAGTAACTGAATGCTGAATTAATCAAAAGTATTTGGAAAGAGGGAAAGATCTCTTTCAGGTGGCATAGTTAAAGAGAGGAAGATAGAATTTGAGCTGAACCTTGAAAAGATAAGCAATTTTTTAAATAGTAATATAAAAGTAATTCTGCAATGGAGAAGAAAAGGAGGAATTATAAGGACAAGGAAATGAACTTCAAGGTGTATTCAGGTTGACAATTAAAAATTTGGCTAAAGTTGTGGGTATTTTTAGAAAACACTCACATTTATGTTAAAAATATCTAAATTGAGTTCTATGTAGTAACAATTTTTTAATGAAAACCTCTTAAGGGGTTTTTGTCTTTGTCTTTTTCTCAATGCTAATTAAAGAGATACTCAAATGTGGTTGATGGAGCTGTATATATTTTGAGAAGGGTATTATCACTAGTGAAATTGATAAAAACTGAGGCAGTTAAATTCCAGCAAAACAATTTATTAGCAAGGCATACAGTTGCATAACAAATCAGATCCAAAATCCCTCTGTAGATTCAAAGACACTATTTTGCTATTAACAAAGCTTATAGTCAATAATGAGAAATCAGTTAGCTTGCACAATATTGAGCAATGTGGGCATTCTCTTTCTGATTGGCCAGCTAGAGCTTTACAAATTTTATGGTTATTTCAAGAATATCCTGGTACATTCTGTAGTTATTACAAAAGCATATCACAAGATATACAGAACATCTTGTGGTCATCACCTGCTACCCCCATTTTCCAGAATTAAATCAACATCTTAATTCCCAAGAATTATATATTTTATAGCAAAGCACTTGATTGTGGAGGTCAACCTCCATACTCCTTGAGAAGACAAGTATTTTGATACAGATTATGCACGTGAAGGCATGAAAAACGTATTTCCATATTATCCTTGTTACCCCAAAAAAAGTCCAAACCACCAACTAAAAGAAAAAACTCCAGAAAAAGAAAATAAATAAAAAGTGTGTGTCAGTCTGCATTCAGAGTTTGTCACCTCTATAGATGGAGATAGCATTTTTCATAAGTCCTTTGGAATTATTGTATTGCTGAGAATACCTAAAGTGTTCATAGTTGATCACCATTTAATATTGTTGATACTGTATGTAATGTTTTGCTTCTACTCACTTCACTTTGCATCAGTTCATATAAATCTTTCCAGGTTTTTCTGAAAGCATTCTGCTCATCATTTCTGATAGTACAGTAGTGTTCCATCACAGTTATATATCATGATTACTTCAGCCATTGCAGTTATTGGATGTTCTCTCAATTTCAAATTCTTTGCCATCACAAAACAAGCTGCTGTAAACATTTTTTTACATATAGATTCTTTTTCTTCTCCTTTGATTCTTTTTGGGTCAAAAAAGAGTATGCCCAGTTTTATAAAGCCCTTTGAGAGTAATTCTGAATTTTTCTCCAAAATATTTTGTTCAATTCACAATTCCACTATTAGTGAATAATTAGTGTCCCACTTTTTCCATATGCTCTCCAACATTTATTATCTTCCTTTCATGTCATATTAACCAGTTCAGTAGGCATATGACATTAAACCTCAATCATTTTAATTTACATTTCTTTTGAGTGATTTAAAGCATTTTTTATGTGACTGTAAATGGCTTTGATTTCTTCCTCTGTAAACTGCTTGTTCATAACCTTTGACCATTTTTGAATTGGAGATTGACTCTTTTTTTTTTTTTTTTAAATAATTATAACTTTTTATTGACAGAACCCATGCCAGGGTAATTTTTTACAACATTGCACTCACTTCTGTTCCGATTTTTCCCCTCCCTCCCTCCATCCCCTGCCCTAGATGGCAAGCAATCCTATACATGTTAAATATGCTACAGTATATTCTAGATACAATATATGTGTGCAGAAATGAATAGTTCTCTTGTTGCATAGGGAGAATTGGATTCAGAAGGTATAAAGAACCCGGGAAGAAAAACAAAAATGCAAGCAGTTTATATTCATTTCCCAGTGTCCTTTCTTTGGGTGTAGCTGCTTCTGTCCATCTTTGATCAATTGAAACTGAGTTAAATCTCTTTGAAGGAAGAAATCCACTTCCATCAGAACACATCCTCCTATAGTAGCATTGTTGTATAATGAGCTCCTGGTTCTGCTCATTTCACTCAGCATCAGTTCATATAAATCTCTCCAAGTCTCTCTGTATTCATCCTGCAGGTCATTTCTTACAGAACAATAATATTCCATAACATTCATATACCACAATTTACCCAGCCATTCTCCAATTGATGGGCATCCATTCAATTTCCAGCTTCTAGCCACTACAAAGAGGGCTGCCACAAACATTTTGGCACATACAGGTCCCTTTCCCTTCTTTAGTATCTCTTTGGGGTATAAGCCCAGTAGTAGCACTGCAGGAACAAGGGGTATGCACAGTTTGATAACTTTTTGGGCGTAATGATTGACTCATTTTTCTTGTAAGTTTGACTCATTTCTGATGTGTGTGTGTGTGTGTGTGTGTATGTGTGTGTGTGTGTATAAAACCTTTATTTTTTTTTCTACCATAAATTTTTTTTCTGCTTTCCTTTTAATATTGGTAGCATTGATTTTGTTTAATGTGATCAAAATTATTCATTTTGTATCTCCTAATGTTCTCTGTCTCTTATTTGGTCATAAATTCTTCCCTTATCCATAGATCTGACAAGTAAAATTTCCCATACTCCCCCCTAATTTGCTTATACCACCCTTTACATCTTAAGTCACTGAGCCAAATGGAGGGAAAAGATTTTGTGTGTGTGTGTGTATGTGTATGTGTGTAATGTACCTATTTTGACCTATCTTGTTATGTATGTAAGCTATATTGTCTATACCTAGTTTCTGCCAAACTGCTTACCTAATTTCTCACCAATTTTTGTCAGATAGTGAATTCTTGTCCCCAAAGCTTAGATCTTTGGGTTTATCAAACACTAGATTATTGTGGCCATTTACTACCTTGTCTGGTGTTAATCTATTTTACTGATCAACCCACCCAACCCACCCTATTTCTTAACCAGTACAAAATTGTTTTGATGTTTACCACTGTGTAGTACAGTTTGATATCCAGATAGACTCCCCCCCTTCCTATGCATGTTTTTTAAAAATTTGATTTCCTTGTTATATTTGACCTTTTGCTCTTCCAGATAAAGTTGCTATTATTTTTTCTTGTTCTATAAAACAACTTTTTTCATATTTTGATTGGTATAAGCAAATTAATTCAGGTAGAAGTGTCATTTTATTCTGCAATTAATATTTTTTGAATTCTTTAAATGTGACTATTTTTTATGAAAATTTTTTGTAATTGTGTTCATATAGTTCCTGGGTTTGTCTTGGCAGACAGACTCCCAAGCATTTTTACATCTCCAGAATCTTATTGGTAACATATCAAAATGCTGATGATTTATATGGATTTATTTTATATTCTATAATTTTGGTGAAGTTGTTCATTATTTTTCCTGGATTTTTTAAACTGATTCTCTAGGATTTTCTAAGCATAGCATCATGTCTTCTGCAAAGAGTAAGAGTTTTGTTTCCTCTTTACCCATTCTAATTGCTTCTGATTTTTTTTTTCTTTTATACCTATAGCTAGCATTTCTAGTATAATATCAGATAATGGAATTATAATCCTTGCTTTATTCTTGATCTTATTGGGAAGGCTCTTAATTTATTACCATTACAGATAATGCTTCCTGATGGTTTTAGATAAATACTACTTATCATTTTAAGGAAAGCCTCATTGATTCACTGTGCTCTCTAGTGTTTTTAGTAGGAATAGATATTGTATTTTGTCAAAAGCTTTTTCTGCATCTATTGAGATAATCATAAAAATTTTGTTGTTTTAGTTATTAATAGAATCAATTATGCTGATAGTTTTCCAAATATGCAACCTACCCTTGGAACCTACTCTACATTTCTAGTATGAATTCCATGCTGTCATAGTCCTCAAGGTTCTTAATAGCTGAGGTTTCATTATATTATTAGCATTATAAGATTTAGAGTTAGAAGGTAGTAGCAATGAAGACCACCACCAAAATCATATAGCCCAGTTCTCTTTTTGCCTAGATGGGGAAACAAGTCCAGAGAGGTAAAGTAATTTTCTAAGGTTAGAAAAGTAGTAAGTATAATCAGACTTAAAGCATAGATCTTCCAACTTCAAATCTTAAGACTTTTTGCCAAAATGCCATGACTGCCTTCATTTCAGTTATCTCTTTTTTAAACCTATTATTGTTGCTGTAGAAAACCAAATTGGAAATATTATAGAAACTGTTTTGAACATAATTCATTTGGACAAAGGCAAGGCCCCTGGTTAATTAGCTTCTTCCAGACTTTCTTAATTATTTGCTGATTATCCGACATCCTTTCTCTCTAGGTGATATCTTTTGTAACCAGAAAATATACTGGGAAAGAGGAACTTGTGGTTGGTGGTTAGCAATCACTTCCCATCTTCCTTAGCAGAGACTTTTACTGAACTTAGATTCTAGCTAAAGAAAAAGAAAAGGGGGCTTTACATTGTAACGGCTGATAAACTTTTCTCCAGCTGCCAGATAAAGGAACTTGGCTTCTGGTCAACCCCTGCTTTCTGCTTAGCATTTGGTCATATCTCCTCTCCTCCCTCCCTTCCCCACCCCCCCCCCCCCCCCCACTAGAAAAGGAGACAGCCTTTTGAAAAACCTTATAATCTTATGATTATTTTATTTTTCTAAAAGTATCTGCTACTAAATGGTGAAAAGATGTACTCTCAATCTATTCACCCAAATCTGTAGGTAACCTAGACTATCTCTGTTAGTGTGGCTTAGCTCTTAAGACTTCATATATTTTGCATAGCTTCATATGTGCCTTCTCAATGGGGGTGAGAGGGAGAGAAGAAGAGAATCCAAAGTTTTAAAAACAAATGTAAAAAATTGTTTTACATATAACTGAAGGAAAACAATTTTTTTAAAAAGGACTAGTTCTTAAGGAAGGGAGCCTAATCAAACTAAAAATAAATCAAGTAATCAATAAAAGCTGATTTCCTTTTCAAATGGAAACTTGAGATTTGAACTTCCCCAGTTGGAATTCAGGTATCTTGTTTTTCACAGAAATCTGGTCCTCATGATGGGGGACAGTGTTTGTAAGATGATATTATAGAATATGTGATGTTTGACTTGGAGTTAGGAAAACCAGAGTTCAGATTCCACTACATATAGGAGTTCAGTGACCATGGGCTAGAATTCATTGAACCTCTTAGAGGCTCAATTTCTTTTCGCTAAAAAGAAAAATGGTACCTAATTCATAGATTTATTGTGTGGCTTAAATGAAATGTGTATTAAAATCTTTGTATACTTCTCGATCAAATGTATCTGTTCTTTGTTCTCATGTACTTTGATGGATTTGTAATCTTACTGATATAAATAACTCATTCCAGTACAAATTTCATTCCAGTACTCTTTCATTTCTTTTTGTCTTGTGTGATAACTTGGCCATCTTTTCATGAATTGTTCATAGAAGATGTGCACCATGCAGTGGAGTCTTCCTCTGATTTTTTAGTGCTTAGTAGTGTACAAGGTACTTTCTCATGTAATATCATTTGATTCTCAATGTAGTCAGATGCTCAGCCCTATTTTTACAGAAAAAGAAATTGAAACTGGGGTTGAATAATTTGTCTAAGATTATGCAGTATCTTCGTGTCATATCCAGGAGTAATACCAGATCTTCTGATTCTTAGTCAACTTGTTGAACTGGGCTAGAACAGGGAAATTTTAATTTAGTAGGCCTAGCATTATTAATCATTGATTACTGATAATTTTAAAATTACAAATGAAAGCATCATAAGCCTTGTTTCATATTTAGTATATGGTTTTGAGCTTTTCATGTTGAGTAAGGAAATACTTAACATTTTTATATTTGATACAAAAGTGTTTAAGCCACATAACATTTCCCATTTCTGGCAAAATGTAAAATAAATGAAAAACATTTAAATTAAAAAAAAAAACTCCATATGACTATTTATTATGTCTTTGAATCATCTACATTATGAATCAAATCAGGTTAAAGTTCTAGGAGTCTATCAAATAAATTATAGTATAACATAAAAAAAAATCACATTGAAAAAAAAATTTTTTTTAGATGCTCCAGAAAAGCATCTAAATTTTGGTGCAGCATGATTTTGCTTAGAGGACTACATGTGATTTGAAAAGCTATTGTATATAGAACTCTTCATGTTTGGCTTCTATGTAGCCATTTATATTTCATAAAAACCATTTCTGTAGTATTACTGCACTAGACAATGTAGACACTACTACATTGTGACTGAAAAAGTAAGAGAAGGAAGACTTACATGCCACTTTCGCTTTTTGCTTTGAAAGTGTTTTATGTGTTTAGTTCTGTTTTCATAACTAGTTTGGGAATGAATTTTATATTTGATAATTTTGGATTCTCTGAAGTACTGAGGATTAAATTCAAGAGATTGAGGACCTACTAAGTGTCTAGCACTGGAAAATTGAAGTGGTTATTGCTTGATATTCAAATAAAAAGAAATATGAAACACTTAGCTCTCCCTATCAATCTTGTACAGTTATTATTATGTAGAAAATGACTATCCAATGATTTTGTTACAACTGCCTCCTCAGAAAATGGAAATAGAACTGATCGATTTTTTTTTTCTTTCAGAATTTAAATGAATATGTTGCTGCACTAATCACACTAAAACAAAAAATAATTGATACAGAGTAAGTACAGATGTTTTGTGTGTGTGTTTTTTTTTTAAGTGAGCAAAATTTTGTTATTTGCTTTTACTGTAGTGGGTCTGGGGAAAATAGGCGATATATGTACAAATTACTTGTGTTAGTACAGTGATCTTGATCTCAGTGTCAGTGGAGCCAAGCCCATATCAATTTTCTTTTTCACTAACAGATTCTCATTGGAGAATGTCTATATAGTGACAATATAATTTTAAAATACTTTATTAGGGAGATTTAATTTTTTTTTCAATTAATAAAAAAAATCTTTGTTTCTCTTTTCTTACCCCAATAGGGGGGAAAAAAGCAATAACAAAAACAACCCTATAACACCTTGTATGTATATTTATGCATTGTAAAGCAAACACATTTCCATTTTAACTATTTCTAGGAAATACAGAGGGTGCTATTAAAACTTAAAACTTTATTAAGATTTTTGGGACACCCCCTATATCTCAATCTGCACCGAGACCTTTATTTCTCTCTTGGGAAATGGGTAGTATCTTTTATCATGAGATCTTGGTCAGACTTCTTTACTGCTCAAAGTTTGTCTTTACCACGTTATAGCTAAATTGTTTTTCTGATTCTGTTTACTTCAAGTACACTTCATCAGTTCATAAAAATGTTCTTAAGTTTCTCCAAAACTCCTTCTTTCATCATTTCTTTTAGAATAGTAGTATTCCCTTACATTCATTTACAATAAATTTGTTTAGCCATTGCCCCAATGAGTTTCCAATTCTTTGTCACTACAAAAAGAGATGCTATAAATATTTTTTTTAATACATGTGGATCATTTTTCTCTTCTTTTTTCCTCTTCCTTTGATTTCTTTAGGATATAGACTTATAAGTGGATTTTTTAGTAATTTATTACTAAAATTTAGTAACTTTTTGGGCATAGTTTCTAATTTCTTTCCAGAATAATTGGATAATTTTAAAGCTTCACGTAGTGGATCGAAATTAAAAATTTATAACCAGGATTTTAGAATTAATTCTCTTTATGGGATGAATAAACACATTAGAATATGCTAGAACACAGTAGCAACACATATATTGGATAATTTTAATTTTTCTAGTATGGTAAATGAAAGTTTTTACACGGTGTTAACTTTAAACAAGACTCCCCATCTCCTTCCAAAAAAAAAAAAAAGATTAAGGACATGGGAAAGGAGAAGAGTGTATGAAAAAAATTGCTAATTTCCAGCATTTTTTTCTTAACTAATCTGTAGTATTAAATTAGCTTGGAAGGAATGACTATTTCCAAGACTGGTATCTGTGTTGCAGGGTGAAATTGACTTGGAATAAAATGATATCTCTCAGGATCCAGACTGAAAAATAGTTTTAGACTCTCCAAGTTAAGTAGACTTTGGTATGCCACCATTCTGTTTTTTTTATATGGAAGGGTTTTTGCTGGATGTTTTGAATTTCTTACTGTTCTCTTATTTTCCTCACAGTTTAAAAAAAAAAAAGATGGAGTATTATAATTTCCAGTCATTCTGGGAAGTTCAATTAAAATTCATTAAACTCTGTGAAAAGTCTAATATTATACCAGGCATAGATTTCAGTCAGATCAGATGAATTTTTAGTGAGAGATTTTCCCTCACTAAATTCATAATTCAGTAGTTTTAGATAATAATAATAATAATGATAATTAATGCTGTATTTTTAGAATAGTCTAATTTTGTGACTTGTTTATTTTAGAATATATTTACTAAGCTGTTTGCTATATAAGGTAATTTAGTATAAGGGTTATGTTTTGTACAACATTACTAATTAAATATAATTGTTGAGATTTTTCAAGTAAAAAATGTAAACTGGTGATTTTCTTTATATTTCCATTGTAAATGATTTGTTGTTTTTTTTTCCTTTACAGTAATTTGCTGACAGAATATCAGAAGAAATGTGATAATATCCTTTCTGTAGCTTTTTACTTCTCAATACATTTGCTTAGTATATATTTCTTTAAAATGATCTCTTTTATGTCTAATTTTTTGAAAGAATTTTTTAATACTTTCTTAATTATTTGTAAAATCAAAGACATAGACTCTGATAAAGAACATTTTCTTATTTCATTGTCAATGTATTTAATATTCTGACTACTCAGTTGACTATTAACTGTAGGATCTTAAAAACCGGTTTAAGACATTTTGTATAAAGTTTACCTTATCTTTAAAATTGAAATACTATATATTATTCATTTACCTGAAAGTAACATTGTGAGAACTAGAACTTTAGAAGAAATCTGCTATAGCATAGGAAATTATGTTAAAAGATATTTGGAACATGGAATATTTGTATTAAATAGTTATATTAGCATAAATACATATGGTTTTTATTTTCTAACTTTTATTATGGATAAGTAGGAATTTATTCTGTCAGTCAACAAATATTTATAAACTACTTCCTATGAGGGATAAAAATGCAAGAATTAGACAATCCCTCCTCAAGGAGCATAGTTCATTGAGAGAGATAGTGTGTACATATATTGAGTATTATACATGTTATAGCCACTTATATATAAAATCCAAGATAGTTAGCAATTGAATTAGGAAAGGGTTCAAGTAGAAGGCAGAGTTTATGAGGTGGTGCTTTCCACACATGGAAATGACAGCCAATATAAAGCATACAAAGGAGAGAGAAAGTGTCATGTATTTAGAAAAGAAAAGAGGATTGTTTGGCTGGACCATAGAATGTGGGAAAGGAAATGATGTGTAAGGAAGTCATGAAAGGTATTATTGTGCTGTTTAACTGTCAGTTATTAAATTTAAGTTTCATATACTTAGATTATAGATAATTGTTCATAGAGACCTATGAAAAAAGCTAAGTTTGATAAGATATTCCATTTAAATGAAATCTTTGTAGTCTTAACTCATTATAAACTTTAGAACTATCAGTATTTTCTTGCTTTGTAAAGGAGCAGTGATAGAATCTGAAAACAAATACTAGTGGAAATAAAATTCATAGTAAAATATAAAGAAGAATAAGGAATGCCTTCATAAAGAAAATTGGGAACTTTAAAGTTTGGGTAAGAATTCAATACATAAGAAAAGGGGATAAGGAGAGGTGGCAAAGTATGGGGCATATTCAGAGGGTTCATAAAGGTAATCTTGATTACAGCTGGAGTATGTGTATCACAGTATTTGCTTGGGTGGTCCCTATTTCTAGAGGGCCTTGGATATGAGGCTCAGGAGTTGGGGACTATATTCTGTCCTCAGAATGGAGCCATTCAAAGAGTTTTGAACATAAGACAATTCTGTTTGTGAGGGAGGTTAGTCTCACTGTTGTGTGATAAGAGAAATAGTAGTTTTTTTTATATATGTATCATACATATACAAATAGTGTGTATAAGTAAATCTGAAAAACTCAATAAAATACAAATATAAACACACAAAACACATACGTATGAATTAATGTTACAGAAAATACACAGGGGAGGGGAGAGTAATGTATAAAGAAACTGAGAAGGTAGGAAGTGGTCAATTTGTGAAGAGCTTTAAGTGCCAGATATTTGATATTTGATATTTGATCCTACAAATAAAAGGGAATATATTGGAAAATTACATTGATTGCTTCTTAAAGAAATCCTTTAGTCTGATTTTTGCCAGTAAAAGAAAAAAGTAAAGAGTAGTATTAAGGAGTGGATGATGCCAATGAAGCTAATCAGATTCATCAGTTATAACTGGGACAGCAGAGTGTTAAGCTCTCATATATAAAAGTATAACTGCAGGGGAAATCTGTCACTAGCTGTAGAAAAATAATATTACAATATATAATTTTCTAAGTTTTCTTTAACTAAAGATTACAGCTGCAATTCGCAGAAAGGTAAGCATGAATTTAATTGATATAATGCACATAGGCCTTATTTTTTTTTTAATAGCTTTTTATTTACAAGTTATATGCATGGGTAATTTTACAGCATTGACAATTGCCAAACCTTTTGTTCCAATTTTTCCCCTCCTTCCCTCCACCCCCTCCCCTAAATGGCAGGATGACCAATACATGTTAAATATATTAGAGTTTAAATTAAATACAAAATAAGTATACATATCCAAACCATTATTTTGCTGTACAAAAAGAATCAGACTCTGCAATATTGTAGTTAGCCTGTGAAGGAACTCAAAAATGCAGGCCAGCAAAAATATAGGGGTTGGGAATTCGATGTAATAGTTCTTAGTTATCTCCCAGAGTTCTTTCACTGGGTGTAGCTGGTTCAGTTCATTATTGCTCCATTAAAACTGATTTGGTTCATCTTATTGCTGAGGATGGCCAGTCCATCAGAATTGATCATCATATAGTATTGTTGTTGAAGTATATAATGATCTCCTAGTCCTGCTCATTTCACTCAGCATCAGTTCGTGTAAGTCTCTCCAGGATGGGCCTTATTTTTGAGTGGACATCCTTTGCTATATAGTAAGGAAGCTAATAGCATACCATATTTACTAAAAATAATAATACTAGCTCCCCCTTAATGACATCTTTTTAGGCAGCTAGGAAGTGAAGCCGATAGGTTTCAGGCCTGAAGTAAAAAGACTCATCTTCCTGAATTCAAATTTGGACTCAGATACTAAATAAGTATGTGACCCTTTTTGCCTCAGTTTCTTTATCTATAAAATGATCTAGAAAAAGAAATAAAAAGCCCCTTTAGTACCTTTGTCCTGAAAATCCCAAATAGGATCACAACGAGTCTGACTCAACTAAAACTACTGAAAAATTGACAGATTGTGTCGTTTTTAAAAACTTCATTTGTTTGAACCTCTCTTCTTTACCACATGATTATCTGAACATCTACTTAATGGAAGATAACCTTGCTCCTTAAACACACTTTTTATACATTATCATTTAAATTCAACTTCATTGACCAAAAGGCTCTTTGGTAGACTGTAACTTTATTAAGCATTATAATAGAATTCAGCTGGTTGTTTATTAGGATTTGTTCAAAATATTTGATTTACTCAGATATTAGTAAAAGGAATAAGGTCTGCAGAGCTTTTTTGCAGTGATTTTTCTATTTATTATAGCTTTTAAGTTCTCTTCCATCAGTGATGTTTAGCCAATGTTAGAACCTGTCTATATTGATATTTTTGTACTCTCAGATTATTTTGTATCATTTAGACTAATTTGATTGTTTAACTAGTTTAATTTCAGCTATGTGAATTAATTACTAATAGACATAAATTTTTAGTAATGTTCCATTACCTAATTGTGTTAATTACTTGCTTGAAACACAAAGCATGCATTTAAAATTTTAACATGGGAATGAGTTAACTAATCTTTTTGGCTCAGTGGATCAGGTTCAGTCCAAGGAGACCTTGTAAAATAAGTTTGCCGGGACAGTAGTCAGATTGGAAGGTTATATTAATTACCTCTTTAAAAAATTCTTTAGTCTTTTTTTTGACAATAGATAGAAAAAAAATAAAGAGTAATTTCAAGGAGTAGATGATGACATGTGAATGTAGCTAATAAGGCTTATAGAACAGTTATAACAGAGACAACAGAGAATTACTTAACATTTTACTTGCAAAAGTAAAACTGTATAAAGAATTGTATATTAATTGAGCTCAAGTAATTATATATTATTAAACTGTTTATTTTAGAGAAAACTCTGCACTTCGTAAGCAGGTGGAACAAATGTTGCAAAAAATTTCCCCTCTGGAGAAATGCCAGGAAGAATTGGGATGTTTGAAAGCAGAGCTTGAAGAAAAAAAGGTACAGTAGTGAAAAGGCCAGTATTGTTTGGCTGAAGCTTACTCAAATCTCATTTATTTGTTGCTCTGTGTAGTCATTTGGAGTAAGTTGTAGATATGTTATCTTGAACAGATACAATTCATCTTCTTCATTTTGTTATTTTCCATCATTGTGTGGTATCACTAACCTTAGATCTTTGGACTTGCCAGATTAAGCATGGTTTCTGTCTTAAAATTCCAGACTACTTGAAGACTTGTTTAGAAATAATGGTTTTTCACTTAGAATTTTATATCACACTGAGAAGAATATATGCTGTCTTTAAAAGGCAGTGTTCACAAGGACTTTCTTAATTTTTAATTTTAATCTTCTTTTGCAAAAGTCTTCCTGAGTGAAAACTCATTTTGCAATTTTAATATCTCATGGCTTGCTAAAACCTTTGACAGCTTGGCTTCTAATAACTTCATTTTAAAACTTTTTAAGTTTATAATTTTGAGTAATTGTTGATAAATTTTCAATAAATGAAGGCCTCATTTATGTGAAATGAGGGAAAAAATATTTTATATGCTTAAAAATTGTATGTATTCTTCAAGACACATTTTAAGTAAGATGCAAAGTAGTGTATATACCTAGGCTCAATAATCACAGAGTATTTTAAGGTTTACAGTGTTTTTCATTTTTACTAATTAAAACATGTAGCTTTAAAATTCTTATTTTTCTGTTGCTATTATACATAATCTGTCATTTCTATTTAATTTATTAATTTATCTGTCAAATTTATTTAATTCTCCCAACACTGTGATATAGGCATGATTATTATTCTTGTTCTACAGATAGGAAAACTGAACTTGAGAGAACTCAAAAAACTTTTCCAGGAATAAACAACTAGTATCTGAGACTAGTTTCAGCCTCAAGTTTTCCTCATTGCAGGTCCAGCTCTGTTCATCCAGTGTGCTAGTTGTTAGCTCCCAAGACTGAGGATCAGGAGAACTGGTGCTTGCTTGATTATTAACTTTGGAAATAGCTAACTTTGATCTTGAACAGTTTCTTCATATGTAAAAATCAATGATTCTTAGATCTCTTCTAGTTCTAAAATTCTATAATTTCATGTATCTTTAATATTGATTGTTCTACATAGCCATGTCTTTATTCATCCTTCTTTAAGGAAAACATAATTAGTAAAAATTTAGACTTGGAAAGCAGCTAATTAGAAGTTAGTGGTTTGTATTATAAAAAAATCTTTCATTTTATAGAATACAACATCATGAGTTTCATTTATGTCCCTTTGGGTAATAAAATATGATTCTGTTCATGACAGTTTTTTATTGATGCCTTTTTATTTTATAAAATATATGGAAAAGATAGTTTTAACGTATATCCTTTAACGTAAAACTTCATGTTGCTAATTTTTTTTTCCTTCTTCCTCTAGATAGCAAACAGTCCAGTATAGGTTAAACATGTGCAATTCCTTTAAACATATTTCCATATTTGTCATGCTGCATGAGAAAAATGAGATCAAAAGGGGAAAAAAACAAGCAATGACAACAACAAAAAAGTTGAAAATAATATGCTTTTGTCCCTGTTCTGTCTCTATAACTATCTCTATGGATGCAGATGGAATTGGTCTGAATCACTGCACTGTTGAAAAGAGTTAGGTCTATCACAGTTGATCTCCACATAATCTTATGGTTCCTGTGTATAGTGTTTGCCTGGTTTTACTCACTTCACTTAGCATCAAGTTCTTGCAAGTCTCTCTCTAGGCCTTTCTGAAATCATTCTGTTTGTTTCTTATAGAACAATAATATTCCATTTTATTCTTATACCATAATTTATTCATCCATTCCCCAAATGATGGGCATTTACTCAGTTTCCAGTTCTTTGCCACTACAAACATTTTTGCATACGTGGGTCCTTTTCCTTTTTTTATGAAGTCTTTGGGATACAGACTCAGTAGAGACATTGCTGTATCAAAGGATATTCATGTATTGGGCCTAGTTCCAAATTGCTCTCCAGAATGGTTGGATTAGTTCACAACTCCACCAACAATGTATTGTATCCCAATTTTCCCACATCCCTTTCAACATTTATCATTATATTTTCCTGTCATCTTAGCCAATCTAAAAGGTGTGAGTTATTTTCATTTGAATTTCTCTAAATCAATAGTGATTTGGAGCATTTTTTTATATAACTAAAACTGGCTTTAATTTCTTCATCTGAAAATTGTCTGATCATATTCTTTAACTATTTATCAGTTGGGGAATGGCTTTTATTCTTAGAAATTTGAGTCAATTATATATTTTGGAAATGAGGCCTTTATTGGATGTAAAACCCCCCTTCCCTCCCTGTCCAATTTTCTGTCTCTCTTCTAATCTTGTCTCTATTGGTTTTGCTTGTACAAGATCTTTTTAATTTCTTGTAAGCCAAATTATCCATTTTGCTTTTCATAATGTTCTCTACTTCTTTGGCCATAAATTCATCCCTTCTTTCATCGATCTGAGAGGTAGCCTATCCTTGTTCTCTAATTCTCTTAGTAGCATCACCTTTTATGTCTAAATCATGAACTCATTTAGACCTTATCTTGGTATAGCGTGTGTGTTAGAAATTAGCATGCCTCATTTTTGCCATACTGTTTTCCAGTTTTCCTGACAATTTTTATCAGATAGTGAGTTCTTATCCCAGAAGTTGGGGTCTTTGGGTTTATCAAAAACTAGATTGCTATAGTCAATGACTATTGTGTCTTGTGAACCTCCCCTATTCTAATGATTCTCTACTCTATCCAGCATCAGATGGTTTTGATAACTGCTGCTTTATAATACAGTTTTAGGTTTGGTACAGTTAGGCCACCTTCCTTTATGAATTCTCTTGACATTCTTGATCTTTTATTCTTCCAGGTGGATTTTGTTATTATTTTTTTCTAGCATTATAAAGTAATTTCTTAATTTAGGTGGTGTCATTTTTATTATATCAGTTCGGTCTACCCATGAGCACTTGATACTCTGCCAATTGTTCAGCTCTAACTTTATTTGTGTGAATAGTGTTTTGTAATTGTATTCATATAGCTTGGCAGGTAGACACCTACATATTTTATATTGTCATAGTGATTTTAAATGGGATTTCTCTTTTCTGTTTCTTGCTGTTGGACTTGATTGGTAACCATATAGAAATGCCAATGATTAATATGGATTTATTTTATAACCTACAATTTTACTAAAGTTGTTAATTTTTTCTAGGAATTTTTAGTGGATTCTCTAGGATTCTCTTAAGTATATCATTATGTCATCTGCAAAGAGTGATAATTTTTTGGTTTCATCATTACATACTCTAATTCCTTCAATTTCTTTTTTCTTCTCTCATTGATACAAGTAACATTTCTAGTACAATTGTTGAATAGTGTTGGTAATAGTAAGTAACCTTGTTTCACCTTGATCTCATTAGGAGTACTTCTAGTTTATCCCCATTAGATATGGTTTGCTGATAATACTACTAGATAGATGCTACTTGTCATTTTAAGGAAAACTCCATTTATTCATATGCTCTCTAATGTTTTTTTAGGAATGGGTGTTGAATTTTGTTAAAATGATTATTCTCTAATACCTTTTTAAAAAATATGTTTTTCCAAAATACTCCTATGCACACAGGTTGAAAAAGAAATAAAAGCAGTTCAGCAACATATAACAATAGCACATTGACATTGTCCTAGGGTGCATACTTTTCGATGAACAGAGATGTCATTTCTCAACTATTTATTTTTTTGAACTTCTTTGGTCATTACTATAATGCAACATTCAGTATCATTTCATTGCTATGCTTTTGTCATTTTAAAAAAATCTTAATTATTTTATTCCTTATTATTTCCTAACTTACTCTGCACAAGTTCATATAGACCTCCTATTTCTCTGAGTTCCTTACAGTTATTATTTTTTATGACACAGTAATATTCCATTACAATTTTGAGTGCTTTCTTTGTTTCTCGTTTCTTGTTACTCCATTAGGTATTGCAATGTTTACTATAAATGGAACTTTTCTTCCACCTTTGACTTGCTTGAATTTTCTTAGCCAGGGAATATGTAGGCAGGCAAAAATATTTTGGTTACTTTTTTCTTCCTGACATAATTTCAATTTGCTTTCTAGAATGATTTTAGAACAATGGACAGCTCTGCCAACTGAATAATAGTTCCCACTCCACTCCAGCATGAGCCATTTTTGTTTTTGTCAATATTGCCAATTTACTCATGATGACATGAAACCTTAGTGTTTAGATTGTGAGGTAGACATGCTTTGAATAGTGGGGAATAGGGTATACTTGATCTGCTTCTGTATTTATTGGAAAATCTGATTGGTAATGGTGACATTTGATTGTAAATGAATTTTTATCTTATAAAATTCATTAATGATTTTGGCATTTTACTTTAAGTGAATTTTTATCTTATTAAAAAGTGGCCCTCACTTCTGCTTTTGAGGGTTTTTTTTTTTAATAAAAAATTAGTATTATGCTTTGTTGAAAACTTTTAAATTGTATCTTTTAGTGTAACCACCCATAAAGGGTGTTTGTATTTTTAGTATAATTTAGCATACTTTCCTAATGTTTGTCTCCCTCTTATAATTGGAGTTGGTCGTAGTAACTTATAGGATCTATTATTGGAGTTAGAGAATCACAAGATTTTTTTGCCTTAATTCCTCTAAAGATCTAGAAGGAATCGTAGCTGTCATGAATTCAACACCTCTAATATTGTAGATGAGGAAAATGAGACCTAGAGAAGTTATATGCATACATATACATAAATATATACAAATATACATTATAGGTAGAATCCATTTTTGTATCAATACCTCTCATTGCACTATAATGTTGTACTATAATACCTCTCATTTTTTTACTAAGATTTACTGTTATGTGTTCATTTCAGTATCAATTTATAGCAAAGAAATGTTTTTTTAAGCAAAACCTCTTTTTAGATATTTACTTATATATTGTGCATTTATTTAGATATTCTGTTTTATACCTTATATCTGTATGTCCCTCTATAGATAAACTGGTATTATATTTTCATATGATTGGTCATTACATTTTTTTCCCTGAACTTGTGATTTCACCACTGTAATTGAACCTCCCCGTGAGAAAATTCCTCTTTATCAATGAAGATCAACAGTTTACTCTATAATCTCTACAAAATATACAAAAAATACAAAAATAATACTCTATAATCTTTGAAAATTTCTTGTTAAGAGCAAAGAGCAAGTGAATTATCACAGTATGTCTCTGTGGCAGTACCTGAACTCGGGTTTTTGAATGTCAAAACACAGCTTCCTCATTAATCACCCCAGATTGCCTATCATATTAAATTTTAAAATAATAATAATGCAGAAGGATTGAATAACAAATTTTTCCTTTGATTACACATATATGAAACTTAACTACATTCATTTATAGTCATAAAAAGAAAGTTATGTTCTGTTTGGGTTTGGGTTTTTTTTTTTTTTTTTTTTTTTTGACAATTTTCAGGCCTTTTTTTTTTTCTTGTTAGAGTTCTCTCAAGATATATCAGGATTCTTATCATGAATATACTCGTGTGAAAGAAGAATGCCTAAAAAGTGATGCTCGGTAAGTTTTTTATTTTATCTTATTTAAAGAAAAATGACCATGTGTAGTCTATGGTTGTTAATTTCAGAGTCTTTGTTTTTCTGAAAATTGTATAAAAATATTTATGGAATATTGACTTTAAAAAATATTCTTTTACTTTCATGGGAAGCATAAAGTTGGGAAAACAAATTTTTCTATCTTCCCAAAACAATCCAGCCTTCTCTTCTTATGGTCTGCTCTGAGCATAGCTTGTCTTGTTGTGAACTCTAGTATGTACATACAGATATTTCTTGAAATTTTAGCGATAAATAATTTTTCAACTAATTGCTTCCTCTTGTAAAAATAAACAGTCTGAATCCTTTGAAGTGTTTGCAAATTTATTCAAGGAGGATGTGTAATTATTGTTCTGAAACTTGATATGCTAAGCACAATGATATCTACAAATGAGGGACTGGGGGAAAAGGTTAAAGGAAGGAATAATTGAGGAAGCATTTATTAAATGCCTACCAAATGCCAGGCTTGTGTTAAATAATTTATAAAGATTATCTTATTTTATTTTCACAGCAACTTTATGAGGGAAGGGCTTTATTATCCCATTTTTATAGTTGAGGAAACCGAGACATATGAAAATTAAATTTATTTGTATATTAATAAGTATCTGAGGTTATATTTGACCTTTCTTATTCTGGACTCAACATGCTGTCCACTGTGCCACTCACCAAAGTGACCTCACCATCTGTAGAAATCTTCTTAGTCACAGTGGTCAATGTTTTGGGTGAGCATGTCTCCGTATTTCATGACTCACATCATGTTCATTATCAGTGGATCATTAAATAATGTTAATGTTACTGCCTTTACATCTTACAGAGGCTCTTGAATGAGTATTGATGGGAAATAGTTTATTTGAAGAACCCTGTTTTGTGCTATAAAATCATATATATGTCTTTTTATAATCACAACATCATAAGCACAATGTTATCCATGTTTTCCACTTTTTAAAGTTAATTTTTAAATAGTAAAATTGTGTTTATTGTTGACTATTGCTTGGGAAAGGCTGCTTGTTTCCTGTAAATATACTCATCATAAATTCATTCAGCTTGGTTATAGAAAATTCTTATAAAAATTTTGCATAGGTAGGAAAGTAGGTGTATTGTTTGGTAATTATACTTTCTATTTTAACTTCCTTCTCTCCTTCTCCTCCCCCCAAAGTAATAAGAGATTTCCCCCATACTTTTAATAGCTTTATCTCTGTTCAACACCTTATATATCAGCCTTTGATATCTTCACAATTGTATCATCTCCAACATGGAACTCCATACTAGAATATGAGTATATACACTTGGTTCATTTCATTTTTTCCCCCCTTTTTGATACCATTTCTCTCTTTTTATTGGTACATCTGCTGTGTTTTTAGAATATAAATGTGGTGTTTCCAGTGCTCTTGAGAAAAGTTTATTAAAATTAATTTTGCAGATCTTTTCATTATTTTTTTTCTGTTTAAATGCCTTCCATTTTCATAAACCTTGAATATCTTTGTGATGACTTCGCTTAATTGGATAGCTTGCTAGAAATTCTTTAAAACTGGTTTTACCTCCATTGCTTCTCATTTCTTTGTAACATGATATTGCTCATTATCATTATTATCCTCTTTCATAAGATTTCAAAATTAATGTGTATTCTAATAGTATTTTTGGAAATTATCTACTTTAGTGGTTAGGTGCTTAATAAGTATTTATTGATTATGTCTTATGTTCATAAGGCATATTTGCCTACTAAGATATTTTCTAGTCTTCCTTATTGTGACAGTTAATTTATATTAGTGAAACTTCTAGATGAAATCAGTATAACAGATACAATGTTATTTCTGTTGTACATTGTTTATTTCTGATATTCATTTCCTTAGTTAAGTTGTTACATTATAAACTCCCTCCCTCCCATATCTCTTTCACATTATTCTTGTTTTGTTTTGAACTAACTTTGCTAATACTTTTGACAAGTAGATAGTAAAACTTCACAAAAAATTAAGGGATAAATCCACATAAACAATAACAAGTCTTTTCATATGTTTTCTTGTTTTCTTTATGGTATAATTTGACATCATTTTTAGTGTCTACCAATTTTTTTTAGCTATTTATGGAACAAAAATTGTGTCCTGCATAAGCCTTTTAATTGCTATATCTATCTAGCTATCTAATTGCAGAAGCAGAATTTTATATTTTATCCTGTTAACTTATTATCTAACTTGAAATTTTAATCAGGAAGAAGAAACTCGAAGCCAAAGTGAAAAAGCTGGAAGGTAATTAGCACTACAATGATCATGATGATAATAAAGTAAATCATTTCTACTTTGTTCTGACACTTGACTGAATGATCCTTGCACAATATCTTTCATGCTGGAGTAATAGATAACTGCTTTAACAACTCTGTCAAAGGACATATAAATACTGTACTTATATCCATAATTACTAGACAGTAATGTCTGACTGTAACAAGACAAGTTATTGAAATGTTACAATCCAAATAATAGGAGTGCTATAGTTTTTCTATACTTGACAACAATTGAGTAATGGATTTATTTTAGAAAGTTGAAAGAGATAAATGGGTCTTTTGTACTCATTTCCTTAAGGAAATTCACTACTAAGAAAAGATATTTTTAGAAGCAAGCAAATTAGGATGTGTGTGATGGGAAAATAATAATAAAACCTGGATATTGTTTTCTTTGTCAGAAAAATTGGTACTTTGGATCAGAAATCAGCATATTAGGTGCTTATGTTCAATTATTTTTCCTTACTTTATTTAGAGGAAAAATTAACTTTTTAGTTTTCTGCTACACTTATTAAAATATTGTTATACTGGAGTGGTATACCTCCTCAACAATTGTTTTATTTTGTTAGTTAACATGTCAATATTGTTTAGGAAAAAATAGAGCTGGAGTTGTGGAGCATTTGTGGAATGGGGTAAAATCAGGAAAAAGTAAAGTAAATTTGTTATGGAAGGTAAAAAGACTTAGACAGTTGGGAGCACACTGGATTGAAAATTGGAGCATTATGAAAAACTTGGAACTCAAGGCTTCTCTTAGTGCTGTATGTGTTATGAAACCTTTCTCAGCATTTAGTTTCCCCCTCTATAAAATGAGGGATTTGGACTTTATAGCCCACTTAATTCCTTCTGGCTCTAAGTCTATAATCTTCTGGTGTTCTTTTTTGGACACTTTCATAATTTTGACAAAGGCTGACATAATATCCAGCCTGACCACCAAAGATTACCTTTTGTATTCTCAATTACTATATCTGTTCTTACATAGTTCAGTAATTTGACAAAATTCTGTTTTAAAAAATGAGTTTACTTCAGGTTTGGAATGAAGTATATTCTATATTAACACAGGATAAAGTTACATTGCAGTAGCTAAGAACTGACATAGGTTCAGACATAAATTTGTTATATTGATTAGATTTGAAATTTAGATTTGAATTCTTTAAAAACCAAATACTAATGATTTCATCTTACTTTGCAATTGTATTAAACATTGTCAGTAAAAGGCATATGTAGAGAATTCCTGTGTGCTGTGTCAACATTTAATAGTGAATTTAAGGAGACATGGTTTTTATTGAGGGAACTTCTCTGCAGTTCACCTTTTGTTTTTTGTCACTGTTACAAGCATATCTTAAAATTTTCCTTTGAAGCATAAGGAGAAAGATAGTTTTGTTTTGTATAAGTTGTTTGAATTTGTTATATATTTCATTTTTTGACAAATAGCATAGGACCTACATTTATTAACTTTTGGTATAAAAAGACTAGGGAGTGTTAGAGGAATCAGTGGTAGAGTATTTTTATTTATTTAGAGGGCACTTGACAATCTTTATTTTTAGGTAAATTTAATTTTTAATTCTATAGTGGTGCCGGGGCATAAATTCAATAGTATCTTCCCACTATAATATAATCATTACTGATCAGATCCTTACTAGAATATTCTATCCAATTTGGAGCTCCACAGCTAAGGAGGAACTTGGAGAAGTACAGATAAGAACTTTAAAGATGAATGAAGGTTTGTAAGTAAAGATTTATCTGAAAATGTTTCAGGAATTGGGATTATTTAGGCTATGGAAAGGAAAGGTGTAGGAATTATAAGAACTGTTTCATTAGTGACAGAAGTCTTTGAATGTAAAATAGCATTGAGCTATTCTCTGAAATCCAAATAAATTGAAACAATTTCAAAATTGCGTAAAAGAATTTTGTGAAAATTCCTGAAGAGTATTTACAAATTGGATTTAAACTGTCTGCAATTCTGTAGATCCTGGTAAAATATCCAACAGAAGCTATTTTACTTTGTTCCATTTTGAGATACTATAAATAAGCAAAGAAAAGTTTTGTGCACATAGCAACCATATGCCTGTCTATATTTCATGAATGTAATATAATCAAAGTTAAATTAATAACTTTTTTCTTCTTCCTATGTTCTTTTATTTTTTTAAATAAAGAAGCTGCAGTAAAACACACTGAAGACTTAAAGCAATTGAAAATTGAAAAGAAAACTCTTGAAAAAGAGCTCAAGAAGACACAGGTAATAAATAATCTACAAAGTTTTTGATTTCAAAATTTAGAGGTTTGCGTATTATCCTTTGTCAATCTCAAAATATTACTTATATAAAAGTGAGTTCTTCTAAGACCTTTTACATATAGAAACATTTATTTATATAGAATAATTGTAGAACAAAATCAAAGTTAACTTAAAATTAGCAAATTGTGCCAAGTACTAACCAACAGTTGTTTATTTGGTGAATTTTCGTGGATGTGGGGGGTGAGGGTTGTAAGTATGGATAACAGATTATTGTAACAAAATTTTGTTATTTAACAGGAAAAACTTGATGAGTTTCCTAAACAAAATAGTAAGAAAGGTGAGTGTTGACTTTGTAACTATATTTGATTTTTTTTTTGATTTATAATATACTTTGCATCATAAAATCATTCTTCTCTATATTTTTAGTGTTGAAACATATGGGGACCCAGAGTTCCAGTAATGAGCCAGTTGAAACCCTAGACAAGAGTGAGTAGTCTTTCAATTACTATTTTTATTTTAGCTTAACTTTAAAAGTATATGTATCTGATGATAATGATAATAATGATAATTTACATTTACATACAATATACCAGATACTATGTGAAACTTTACAAAATATTATCTTATTTGATTCTCTTAACAACCTTAGGAGATTGGTGTTATTGTTATCCCCATTTTACAGATGAGGAAACTGATACAAATAGAGATTAACTGACTTTTTTCAGGGTCATGATTTTTAACTTGTCTTCATGATTCTAGGCTTAGCCTTTCTGTCCACTGTACTGCGTGGCTTCTGTTAAAAAATAAGTGCACTGGATTATTTGCTCCTGCAAAGAATATTCAAATCTTTATAGTTGATATTTTTAATTTTCATTGAATAATAGTTGGGTGGGGAAATAATGTTATCTCTGATCTATTCTAGTTGTGAGAAGTCTTATTGGTAGGTTGAATAAGATTTTGTAACTTATTTGAAGTCCATGGATGATAAGGAGGATAATTGTACCGTTAACAGAAATGGAGAACTCTTGGGCTTGGGAAAATAATGAGTTTGGTTTGGGGCATTTTAAAATTTGTCTCATTGCATCCAAGAGATTATGAGGAAAGAGTTGGAATAGATCTAGAGCATGAAAGAGGAGGCAGTAGAAATAGATGTTCTACAAGTAGCAGAACTAGAATTATACTGATCTTCTGACTTAGTTACTTGTTCTTTCCACTATTCTATCTTGCTTCCCTATTGGTAGTCGTTTGCATATAAATTATAATTGAGCCTGAAAAGGGAGGGCATATTTAAAAAAAAAAAAAAGACAGAGGAAAAATACTTGAAAAATGACAGTGTTTAGCAGCCAGGAAGAGAGAAAGGATTTTGTGGAGGAGACAGTGAATGCTTTGAGAAGGAAGAGGAGAGCAGAAATTAAAAATAGAAATTATTTGGATGTCTTGGATGGATAGTGACTTCAGAAATTGTGAAGTGGATAAGGAAGATAAAAACTGATTAAATGTCATTGAATTTGGCTATAATGTGGTCAGTTGGGAAACTTAAAAAGTAGTTTCAGTGTACTGTTGAGTTTGAAAACCAGATAACAGAGTCTGCAGTGATTCAATAATGAGGAATTATTAGGTGCAATTGTATGACCTCTTGTTAGCTTTCCTGAAAAGGGGATTCCTCTACAGCTATAATTTGGACCAGATAACCTCTCTGTTCTCCTTCTGATCTAATTCTGTGAGGTAGTAAATAGATTTCTTTCAAGGTATATACCTTTGCTACATTTATGACTCTGGATAAGTCACTTAACCTCTGTTTCCCCATTTGTTAGATGGAATTTATTATATTGCTATGGAGACTTTTTCAGATTTTAGTTTGAATTACAGTGCACGGTAATAATTATAATGCACAATATTAATGTTTTTCACTTATTTGTACAGATCCTAATGGAATAGCTAAGAAAGATTGATTTTTACTGTCTTTACATGTAATTGGAAAAAATAAAATACTATTTAATAGGAAAAAAGAAAGATTGGAGTTTTCCTGGTAACTTACCAAGGAAATCAATAAGATGACTTGCCCATTCTGGTCTACCATAAGAAACAGAAATTACCTGCGGCTGCTGCTGCTCATCCCTAATCACTGCTTTGAAAATCTATCTGTTCTCTTTACCTCTGACTTCTTACTCAGACCAGTGGGCTCTAAAAGCCTCTCACCTCCTTTATCCATTCTAGGAATTCAGTCCTCCATCTTCCTCAACTCCATATTTACCCAGACAAGGATGAAAAATATTGTCCTTTAGCCTTATATCCTGTCCAAAGTACATAAAACTTCATCTTTTCTCAATAACTGTGGTCCTGCTACTTACCTGACTTCTAAGTCCTTAGTCTTCCTCTTTTTTTTGTCTTCCATATCCTTGGAATTTACACTAAGGCCCTGAGATGAAACCATACCCAAGTCACAGGCTCCATCAAATGAACTTTATTATTCTAAAAGCAGTGTGTTTTACCTCAGCTAGCTTAAAGTAAATTTTGATAAATAAAGAAAATTTAATGTTTTCCATATTTTTCTTAGAAAAAATAAAACTGCTTTTGAAGGAGCTCTGGTTGTGCATTGACTCTACAAAAGAAAGGCTACAGAATGAAGACAATGAAGATGTCCAAGGTAAGGCGAGCTATATAAAAGATTATCAGCAAAAATTTTTTGTTTTTTTTTTTTCCCTCCATCATAGCATGATTTCTACTGTGTACTTGGTAAATAATATATTTGGCTTTTGATTTGCTACAGCTTCTATCAATGAATGTTCAGAGATAACTGAAAAAAAAACCATGGAATACAAAGAAAGGTTGGGTTCAGTATATTATAAGAGAATTATCATTTGACCAAAATTTGTCAATTTAGTAAGCCAATCCCTTTATCATCAAACTGTTGACATCTTCTAGACACACTAATCTAAAAGTTTTTTAAAATATTAAAATGTTATTTAGAACATTTGGATTTTTTTTTTCCATTTGGCTTTTGTTCATATTTATTATTTCATGGGCCCTAGAGAGGTATAGAAGAAGAAATATTCTCTAATGCTATAGATGGGCAACTGTCATTCAGTTTACAAAGTTGTCTGAAGTACTGAGATTTTAAGGAACCTACACAAAGTCATGCAGCCAACTCGGAGGGCTGTCCATAATATCATGCTTCTTGTATTTGATTAGTAAAACCCTAATTTGGTTTAGTATTTTGAAACAGGATCAATTCCTTGTAGGCTTACTTTTCTTTCAGGTCTTTAGGGTTGTAGGCAATGCAGTTATTATATTTAATATGTCACATATGGAATATACACCTATTTTGAATTTAAAATTGAACAAAAATGGCATTATGTCATCTCTTATCTCTCATCTTCCTTCCCAGTTCATGGACTTGGAAGGGACATTTCACTGTGACTTTTGGCAGCTGTCATGATTGCAACAAGCTTAGCTGATATGTTCCTAGGCCACTTAAAATTTACATATACAGATTGTCTTGTATTTGCAATGATCAAAATCACTAAGAATAATCTAGAATACAAGAACATGAATATTGTTGACCCATAGATCAGTTTTAGAATTGCACATTTTTATAAAGTTACACGTGATTTTCAAATAAACATGGCAATTCATAATGTTTTACCTGTTTATAAGTTTGGCCTATCTTTCACTGGGATGATACTGTTTTAAACATTTGGCCCTATGAAAATGAGTGTGTTTTGGATAATGTTTTGAGAATATGAAGCTATTTGACAGTCTATTATCTGTCATCAAAATTTTTAAAACATGTTGGTGAAAAATAAATTTATTATTTATATTCTTGTGTGGTAGAAATGAAAACAAATATGGGTTTCTTATATTCTCATTATATTTAGGAAATGTTCACTTGAGGAGAATGGCAATTACAATTTCCTTTGACCTAGAGATTCTGTCTTTAATTATTAGCAATCTGATTTAATTAAAATTCAGAACAGAAAGTTCTTTTTTTTATATGCTATAAATCATTTGCATTGTCTAACTTATTATTGGTAAGAACATTGCAATAAGGGGCTCCAGTAGCAGGTATATTTCCCTTATAGGCTAGGCAGTTTTCCCCGTAAACCACATTCCTGAAACTAACTGTGCTACATGTATTTTATTGGTACAAAGGCAAGAGAAGTAGATGAATTTTGATATGAGCCTATCAAAGTAGTAGACATAAATCTCAAATGATATACCTTTTTCATAAGTTAGTATTAATGTCTGAAAGATGACAAGTTTGTTTATATTTACATGATACTCAATTTTTGAGGAGATAATTAAGAAAATTTTTGCCTTTGACTATAGTTTTTTCCTTTAGAATGACCATTTTGTAGAATTGTACTGCAAGAGTGCAAGAATATCCCAAAGTTTAATTTCAAATATCTGTTTATAGAAAAGGCTGCCAAAGAAAATACACAATCTAGGAAATCTGTTGAAGAATATGGACTGCTACCTCGAGTGCAGAGCAATAACTTCAGATCTCCTGAAATGAAGACTTGCCTGAGAAGCTTCTCTGTACAGTTAGAGCAGGAACTCCTTGGAGGATGTAGGTCCATTGAGGAGGATGGTCCCATCACTGTCAATGTACAAGACTGCAGTAATGACTCAGCTTTTCATGAGGACAGAAATCCTGAGGTTTTCGTGCCAAGCAGTTGGGATGAAAATAGTTCTGATTCCTCTGATCCGGAAGATATGGAAGATAAACCACTCATGAAGGATCTGGAAGCCATCTTTGACCTCTTCAGACTTCCCCCACCACTTCTGTCCCCAGTGTCCACACCACCTCCAACACCATTACGATGTCAGGTGCCATCATCATCTCCACTTGCACCTGTAAGTTACAGATTATTTGCATTTGTTACTAAATACACATTTGTCTGTAATGTTAATGTAAGGTATCTATGAAAAAAAGATGATTTCTGGTACTGGATTTTTAAAAAATGGTAGATCAATAGAATAGATTAGATACACAATACATTGTAGTAAGTGATTATAGTAATTTAATATTTGATAAACCTAAAGAGCTAAACTTTGGGGACAGAAACTCATCTTTTGAAAAAAAAAATTGCTGAAAAACCACTAAAACAATATGACGGAAACTTGGGTTTAAACCAGCATCTCATATCATATACAAATGTAAGTCAAAATGGGTACATGAGTTAGATATAATGGGTGATAACATAAGCAAATTAGGAGAGCATGGAAGAGTTTAACCTATCAGATATATAGATAAGGGAAGAATTTAGGATTAAGCAAATTATAGAGAGGATTTACAAAATATAAAATGGGTTATTTTAATTATATAAAATGAAAAAGTTTTTGTGTAAACAAAAACCTTGCGGTCAGAATTAGAAAGAAAGCAGTAATCTGGGGAAAATTTTTTACAGCAAGTATCTTTGATAAAGGTCTTAAATTTCTCAAATATATAGAGAACTGAACCAAATTTATAAAAGTAAAATTCATTTCCCAGTCAGTAAATGGTCAACCGATATGAACAGGCAATTTTCAGACAAAGCAGTCAAATCTATCTGTAGTCATGAAAAAATTCTCTAAATCATCAATGATTAGAGAAATGCAAGTTAAAACAACTCTGAGATAGCACCTCATACCCATCAGATGGGCTAATAGGACAAAAAGGGAAAGTGATAAACGTTGGACACGATTTGGGAAAATGGGAGTGAAACATGAAAAGTCAGACATGATTTATAGCCAATTATCAATTTTACTGGTTATGGTTATTAATAAAATTATAATTATTGGCTTTCTCTTATAAACCAAAGATGGACTTATTGGCTGCTTAATATTTGTGTGTGTGTGTGTGTGTGTGTGTGTGTGTGTACATATGTACGTGTGTATATGTGTACATACTCTTGGAAGAGTGGGTCCTGATAGGTGGAAAGCATCTCTTATTCGTTAACAATTAATGAGTGAATATTATAATGAGGTATAGGCCTGTTGTAATGAGGGGCTCTAATGAGGGATTCTAATGAGAGACTCTTTACTTGTCACTCTTAGATCAAGAAACTGATCTTCAAACCCAGAACACATCTATCTATGGGCAGTCTATTCTCCATCCATTATTACCTGAGTAGAACAATGGTAGGGTTATGGTAAGAATTCCACCTCGATAAGATGGTCTTGGTTGGGTGAATTCTTTTGTCAGGGTCAGAAATGTCCTTTAGAAGCTAAGATTTAAATGAGTAACTAGAAAAGGAAGAAAAAAACTAGATTCTTCCCCTCCCCCCATATGCTTATTATTATTTGTCTAATGGGACATTAATGCGTGCTTGGTGAAGTTATGAATTGACCTAGATATTTTGGAGAGCAATTTGGAACAATGCCCAAAGATCTGTAAAGTTGCTTTACCCTTTGATTCAACAATACTACTACTAGGTCTGTATCCTAAAGAGATTTTTTTTTAAAGAGAGAAGAATATTTATATGAAAATATTTGTAGCAGCTCTTTTTGTGGTGGCAAAGAATTGGAAATTTGAGGGGATGTCCATCAATTGGGTAATGGTTGAACAAGGTTATATGATAGTAAAAAATATTCCAATATTTTTGTTCCATAAGAAATAACAAATGGGATGATTTTTCATGATGCAGTGGATAGAGTACCACTCCTGAAGTCAAGAAGACCTGAGTTCAAATTTGGCCTCAGACACTTAATACTTCCTAGTTGTGTAACCCTGGGCAAGTCACTTAACCTCAATTGTCTCAGCAAAAACAAAAACAAAAAAAGAATATTTCCATGTACACAGCTCAACATAAAAGAGAATTCAGCATAAGACCATGAATTTCTATTTTGTACTTTTTACATTTTTCAAAAAACTATATAGTAAGTGCTTCACATAGTTTTCCAAGGTATTCTGCTTTTCTATACTTCTGAATTTTCTTTTGCTCTCCACTGTGTACTTTTTTATTTTCTTTTTTTATTGATGTTTCAATTTATCTGGTCCTGGTGCTTTTTTTCTTAGGAAGTTCATTTATGGCCTATTCAATTTTTTTTTTCCTAGAATAGATTTATTTAATTATTCTATTTTCTCTTTCATTGCTCTATGCAGTTTTTATTTTTATATTCTTTCATTTCACTTAAATTGCTACATTTGTTGGCAGATAATTGGGCAAAATAATGCCTTATAATTGCTTTGATATCATCTTCATTAGTGCTGTATTCATCCTTTTCATTTTTAATACCAGTGATTTGGTTTTCTTTCTTTTATTTGGATTTTTTTTTCTTAAAACCAATTTTATTAATTCAGTGGATTTCTAACACTTAATTTTGTTAGCCTCACCTTTAATTTTTTAGGATTTAATTTACTGTTTAATTGGGAATCATTAATATGTTCTTTTTCCATGTTTTTATGAAATTTGTTGATGTTCTATTTCTCTTTTATTGATATAAGCATTTAGAGATTTTTTTTTCTCTCTGATTGCCACTTTTACTACTGATGAGAGGGGGGTTGGAAGGAGAGGTGTGGCAGGATTAGGTTCTGAGAAGCAGGCTCTTAGGAAAGGAAATTCAATTACTCCAAGGCTGTGATAAAAAGGCTTTTATTGTTAGAGAGACACCAAGATAAGAGCATTCTTGGCGGGCAATGTCATTCTCAAGAGAGAAGTGATTTTTTTTTTGCAAAGAGGCATTTTCTGAAGGCCTACTTTATACAGAAATCTAAGAATAGGGAAGACTACTTAAGTTTGTATATGAGGAGACATCCTCTGGAGATTCATCTTCCTGGTTCCAGAGGGTGTGAGACGATTTAAGTTTGTATATGAAGAGTCATTCTCTCGAGGTTCCTGTCTCCAGAAGATGTAAGACCATTTGAGTTTGTATAACTTTTTGTTGGTGATTTCACACAACTTTACAGGGCTGGCTGGTTTCGCTCTCAACACTACCTCTCATGTTTTGATATGTTGTCTCATTATTATTCTTTTTGCCGAAGTTTTGATCGTTTCAATGATTTGTTCTTTAACCTACTCTTTCTTTAAGATTAAGTTATTTAGTCTCCAATTATTTTTTAATCTTTAGTTTTCATGGTCCCTTATTGAATACAATTTTTACTGTACTGTAATCTGAAAAGGATGCATTTAACTTTTTCCCACATTTCATTATATAGTTTTTATGCCTTAACGTATGGTTGATTTTTATAAAGTAGTCTTTGCTACTGAGAAAAAGATCTTATTTCTCTTATCTAATATTCTATTCATCTTCTTGACTTAGTTTGTTAGATTTATCTTGTTTAAAGAACAGGTTAAAGTCCCTCCTATTATAATACTTTTTTCTTTCCTGTTATTTTTTTTCTTTTTTTTTTGTTTTTGTTTTTGTTTTTACTTTTTACTTCTATCTGTAATTCGTTTACCTTTTCCTTTAAAAATTTAGGTGCTATAACATTTGGTGCACTTAAGTTTAATGTTTTGCTTATTATCTATGTTAGCTTTTATAATGTTTTCCCTATTTATCTCTTTTAATTAAACCTATTTTAACTTTGAGATAATGAATATTTTTTTAAAACTTGTCAGCTGAAGTACAATAAATTTTACTCCAGCCTTTATTTGAACTCTGTATTTTAAATATGTTGCTTGTAAACAGCATGTTTTCAGATTCAGATTCTGATTTTTAATCCATTCTGCTGTTTTCCTTTTATGGGTGAGTTCATCCCATTCACATTCTAAATTATTAATATTTACAATGCAAAGTTAAAAGTACTAGTTGTATATTTTCCTTAATCCAATTTTCTTCACTATTATCCTCATTTTTTTTTACTTTATCTCTCCTTAAATCTCTAATTTACTTATAACCATCACCATCTAAATCATTTCCATTTAAACAATCCCTTCCTTTCCTCTCACTTTCTACTTTTTGTTTTAAATATGGCTTTTTATTTTCAAAGTTCATGCAAAGATAGTTTTTAAAAGCATTCACCCTTGTAAAACCTTGTGTTCCAAAATTTTCTCTCTCTCCCTTTCCTCTAACTTCCTCCCTGAGATAGCAAGTAATTCAATATAGGTTAAACATGTGTACTTTTTCTAAACATTTCCACATATATCATGCTGCACAAGGAAAAAAAAAACATTAAAAAAATTAGAAAGAAAAAAAGCAAAATTGTAAAAGTGAAAATACCATTTTATGATCCACATTTAGATCCTACTGTCCTCTTTTTGGATGTAGGTGGTACTTTCCTTACAAGTTTATTTGAATTTTTTAGAATCATCTTATTGTTGAAAAGGGCCAAGTCCCTCACAATTGATCATCTCATAATCTGTGTACAATGTTCTCTTGGTTACTCATTTCACTTAACATCAGTTCATGTAAATCTCTCCAGGCTTCTGTGAAATCATCCTGCTGATCATTTCTTATAGAACAGTAATATTCCATAACTTATTCAGCTGTTCTCTAACTGATGAGCATCCCATCAGTTCTTAGTTCCTTTCCGCTACAAAAAGGGCTGCTATAAATGTTTTTGCATATGTGGGTCCTTTTCCTTTTTGGGGGGATATAAGCACAGTAGAGACACTGCTGGATCAAAGGGTATGCACAGTTTGATAGCCCTTTGGGCATAGTTCCAAATTACTCTCCAGAATAGTTGGATCAGTTCACAACTCCATCAACAATGTATTAGTATCCCGATTTTCCCACATTCCTTCTAACAGTTATCATTATCTTTCTTGTCATCTTAACCAGTCTGAGAAGTGTTTAGGTCAGCAGCTTTTTAATCTACATACTCTTCTAAAAGTCCCTCCCTTATCCTTTCCTCTCACCTATCTATTTCTTTAATTTAGAAGAATTTTGTATCCTTTTAGATGTATTTGTTATTATTTCCTCTTTAATCCAGTTTTGATGAGAATAAAGTTCTGGTACAATCTACCCTGCCTCCCCATTTGCTTCTGCTATAACAGTTCTTCCTTTTAGGCCTTTTCTGTGTGAGATAATGGTTCTGTTTTTATCTTTTCCTCCCCAGTTTTATTTTTTAGAATCATCCCATCATATTCAACTCAATCCCAAACCTCCTATAACTATATGTTTTTTTTTTTTTTTAACTACCCAAGTCATGGTAACATTCCTAAAAATACATATATATTTACCCATATAAGAAGTAAATAATTTTACTTATTCAGTCCCTCATAACTGTTCTTTAATGTTTACCTTATGTTTCTTCTGGATCTTACATGTCAAATTTTCTATTAAGTTCTGATCTTTTTATCACAAGTACTTTAGAGTCTTTAATTCATTGTTACCATTGTTTTAAATTCATCTTTGCTGAATAATTATTCTTAGTTGCAAACCTTGGCTCTTTGAAATAAAATGTTCTAAGCTCTTTGTTGTTTCTCCCTCCAGGGCAAGGAAGTGTTATGTATCTGAGGCCAGATTTGAACTCAGGTTCTCCTGACTTCAGGGTTGGTGCTCAATCCACTGCACCACCTAGCTACCCTCTTTGGTCTTTTAATGTAGAAGTTGCATTTTGACTGTAGCTCTGTGTTATTTAACTTCTTGGGGAAGTTTTGTTGGTTTGTTTAACTTATTCCGTGTAAGATTTTTCCCTTGATGTGGGAGCTTTGAAACTGGGCAATAATATTTCTATGAGTTTTTGTTTTGTAGCTTTCAGGTGGTGATAGGTGGATTTTTTTCTGTTTCTGTTTTACCCTGTTATTATAGAACTTCAGAGTAATTTTCCTTAATTTCTTGTAATATATCTAGAGACTCTCTGATCCTAACTTTCAGGAAGTCTTACAATTTTTATATTTTGTTCTGTTCTATAGATCAATTATTTTTCTAATAAAGAGATGTTTCACATTTTATGCAGTTTTTTCATTCTTTTGACTACTTTTATTGCATCTTAGTGTCTCATAATATCATCAGTTTTCCCAGTTCTATTTTTTTTAAAGCATTTCTTGAGGTTTTGGAGCTTGTCTTCCATTAGCTTTCTTTTTATGATTTTCTTGAATTGTTCATAATTTTTTCCCCTAATTTTTTCTTGATTTCTCTTATTTGATTTTTAAAATCCCTGTAAATTCTTCTAAGAACTCTCTTTGGGCTTGCAACCGTTTTGATCTTTTGCTTGAGGTACTGGTGTCTTTTTAACTTCACTGTCTTCTGAGTTATGAATTCATATCTTTTCTGTCTCTGTAATAGTTATCTATAGTTGGATTCTTTTTTACTTACTGTTTTTTAGTGGCATATTATTATACTGGGGTTCTAGTCCTGAGATGTAGGAGATGATGCCACAGATTGAGCTAAATGTGTCCTCAGGCTGAGGCATTCTTCAGGTTTTTCCTACTATTTCTGATTTTTGTCTAATGTTGCAATTTCAGGTATTCCTAGGCGCCTAGCTATGCTGTTAACTGCAAATATTCCCTGCTATCCCTCCCACAACTGTAAAAATTCAGCTTATCTTTCTGCCCTGAAACTGAAACCAGGGGCTATACTCTCCTGAAAGTGCCCACAGCCAGCTAGGTCCTACCCTCCTTCTTCTGTATTTGGGCTTGTACTCACTTGCCCTCATCCTCACTTATGGACTACGACCATAAGTGAGTAAAACCACCTGGACCTGGAGTCAAACATTTATAATGGGTCCTTCAACCTTCTCATGCTTAGCTACTTAATCTCCACACTGAATATGATGTAAAAGTTTGAGAAGCCACATCTACACTTAAGGCTTGTTGTTTGTTGATTCAGTCAAGTCTGTCTGCCAAGAAGTTTTGCACTTCAGTGGGGTCAGACCTCAGCCCTAGGAGGTCAGGTCAGGTCTTTCCTAAGGTCCTACCAAGTTGTCTTAGTAGGACAATTGCTTTACCAAGCTTTTGATGATTTCTGCTGCTCAAAGTACATTCTGAGGCGATATTTATCATGCTTATGGGAGAATTTAGGAAACCCCAGTATTTCCCATCAAATTCTACATTCATTCCAGAATCCTCTTCACAACATTAATTTTTTAAAATTTTGAGTTTTAAATTAACTTTTTCCCTTTCTCCTTCACCCCTCATTGAGAAGGAAAGAAAAGTTTGATAATGATTACACATGTTAAGTCATGCAAGACCATGTTGCAAAAGAAAACACAGACAAAAATAGTTTTTTAAAAAGTATGCTTATTCAGTTTTCCTCAGTATGGAGAGGTAGATGGTATTTTTTCTTCATGAGTCCTTTGATGAGAATGGCTAAATTTTCATAGTTGATCATCCTTACAATGTTTATTATAGTTACAGTGTTCTTTTCCACAATCTTAGATGCTCTTTCAGTTATGCCTAACTTGCCCATTTTTATTTACCACAAACTTTGAAATGATCATTTTTTAATAAGTGTGTTCAGAATTTTTACTTTCATAGAGCTCTTGGTCAGAATCAAGGCCATATTTTGCACTTCATTCCCCTTCTGAAGAATGAAATGTATGAAGGTGGGTGAGGTCTACTTTTAGCAAAGAGATGTCTAGATATCTAGATCAGTGAGTTGTGTTCAGATTTTTTTTTTTTTTTTTGATCATGCACCATTGTCAGGAAAGAGTTTTTAGGCATGCTTAACTCTCAGTATATTTAAGTATAAACTGTATAACATACTAATACCAAGATTTCTTTAAAGTTGCTTTTTGCTACTATTGCTTCTCTATTTTATGAAATAATCACCAATATTCACAATCTTCCATTTTGTTTTCTAGTAAGATTTTAAAAACATGTTTATGATCTTTGTTTCTCCTAACTGCCAATTCTTTCTGCTGGACAAAATTAATTGGCTCCCAAGCTCTTTTGAGCTAATCATGGTGATTGGCTAATCTTCCTTAAGAAAATATTAATAGTTCATGTCAATATCTGTTTTTATCATTTTCCTAGGGTTTACTGTAACAAATTTATTTGATTAGTTCAGATAAGAGATATTTTTTGTGTCTTTGCAAATTTTCCCCTTCACTTTCATTCTTCTAATTTGACCTTTCCTTCAGTAGAGAGCTGATACAGAAAGGAGTTCCTCATCAATAATCATTAATATCCTGCCATTAAAATCTGAATCATTTTTATTTGTTTTGAAGTTACTTTATATGTTTTACATTATATTAGAACCTTTTTCTCAAGAAAAGTATTTAGGATTTATGGAAATGAAAATTATAAGTATTTATGATTTGTAGGTATGAAAATTTTCTTTAAGCTTTATCTAGTCTCAATTCTTAAGAACCCTATTTTTAAACATTTTTCACCTTCCTTATCTATTACTTCCACATGCATTGAAATCCCTTGGAATTAAAGTTTATGTTGATTGATTTTGGAGTTTTTTTATGAAATTTCACTATCTCCTCAGTGGCAATAAATACTGATGCATGAGTTTCAGTTATTTTCATAGTAGTGGTCTTAAAATGTTTATTATAAACACTACATGAATAAAAAAAGAAATGTCTCATTCAATAATGTTTATTGTTGCCTTTGGATGCACAATAATACCAATTCTACCAACTTCTTTTTTTTTTAGCTGCAGCTTTTGTCTTCTAGTTGGAAGATTTATGTGATTCATTTCTTGAAGTGGTACGTTCACTTGTTGATAAGTACACAAGGACCTTACATTTAACACATAAGTTAATAGATTGTTTAGTCAGATACTCTTGAGTCTTTACATTTGCTGCCCCTTTTCTTTACAACTTTGCCATCTTCACTGTAAAAATTCAAAAAAATCTCATTGTGAATTTGTCTTTGTCTGAGAGATATTTTTGGCTAAAGAATTTATCACTCAAATGACAAACCTCTGTGGTGAGATGATGAACCTCTTTGTGCTTTGTGTGATTGTGGTAGCCATAGTAAGCTAAGGAGAGGCATAGCATCCAGTTTAAAGATAGTGATGATTGTGTTGTTCCATAATCAGATGACATATATAGTTTTGTATTCTGTGCTGAATTTTAGAAAAGTCATTGATGACCTGTGAAGTTTCCAGAGGAGGCTGAGTAAGATTATGAAAGTTTCTAAGTGCCTATCAGATACTTTGGTAGAGGAAAAGGAGAAAGCCTTTGTTAAATCTGAGAAAGGGAAGACTTAGAGGAAGCTCTAATAACTGGTGTCAAATATTTCTTTATATTTACTACATGAGTTTAGGTTTGTTCTGATTTGCCTTAGAGAGCAGAGATATATGTAATGAGCAGAAGTTGGAGTGAGTAAGGTTTTTTTTGGTTGTTATTTTTTAAATTGTAGCAGTTATCCAAAAGTACCATGGGCTACTCTAGGAGATATGGTGGTTTTTCCTCAGAAGTTTTCTCTCTGTCTGTCTCTCTGTCTCTCTGTCTCTCTCTCTCTCTCTCTCTCTCTCTCTTTTCTTTTTTGCTGAGGCAATTAGAGTTAAGTGACTTGCCTAGGGTCTCACAGCTCGGAAGTGTTAAGTGTCTGAGTCAGATTTGAACTCAGGTCCTACTGACTTCAGGGCTGGTGCTCTATCTACTGCGCCACCTAGCTACCCCTTCTTCCTCAAAAGTTTTCAAGCAGATTCTGAATGACACCTCTTTTGTTTAGAATATTGGTTTTACAAGTCCTTTCTAATGTTGAGATTGTGTCTTTGTTTTTGTCGATCTTACCTCTAAACTTCCTTTTACCTGTTAAGATTTTATGAGTCTGATTCTAAATGCTTTTGAAACAATTTGTCTTCACTAGTGACATTAGATATATGTACAGTTATTGAAAAGATCACAAAAGTTTGGGTTCCAGAATATGTTAGGTGTATATAATGTATCCTACCTTTATCATGATAGAAAATAAACATGAATATTTGTATAACTATAAATAATATAAATTTTATCATGATAGAAAATAAATACAAATACTGTAGTATTTACCTCTAATAATATAAAATAAATTACCATAGTACATGACTGTCTCAGTGCCAGACATGGCCTGTGCTGATATAAACTCGATATTTGATTAAGCGGTTTGTAATTCAATAGGAACATTGATATATGTTAATAATAAAGGTCTTTTTTTTAATAAATAGATCAGTTCTTTAATAAAGATGATAGTAAACTGAATTCTTCATTAAAAGTCTTGGAGTAGGAAACAGCTAGGTTGTACAGTGGGTCAGGAGGACCTGAGTTCATATCCAGTCTCAGAACTTGAAACTTACTAGTTGTGTGACTCTGGGAAAGCCACTTAATTTCTCTGTGCCCTCTCTCCCACCTCCCCCCAAAAAAAGAAAAGAAAAAGTTTTGTTGATGAGAATGGGAAAGCAGCAAGTGAATCTGTTGAACTTGAATTTATTTGATTTAAGGAAGCTGAAACAACTAATTGTAAGCTGTTTTGTTTTGTTTTGTTTTTCTCCCCAGGAGGACTATTTTGGAGATTTTACAGATTCCAGTGAAGAAGAGTTGGTGGATAGAGAACATACTATGCAATCTCTATTAGAAAATGGCACATCTGAGTCTCTGAATACTTCTAACTCTTCTGAAGAGAAAGAAGAAAGTAGTAAACTTATAGAACAAATTGAACCAGATCTTGGAACCCAGGTTCCAGTGAATCTGGAAATGAATGAAGAAACAGCTATTGGGTGTGATATTTTACCAACAGGATTAAAATTCAAAAGTAGTAAGCCTAATTCAAAAGAAATAGAGATGCCTTTTTCATGTGCTAGCCCATTACTCCATAAAGAACATCTTGCGGTGTCAAATGAAAATACAAAAGATGAAAATAAATATGTCTTAGATGAAAATGGTATATCACAAGATGACAAGGAAAGAAATGTCACACCACTGCAAAGTAAAAGAGCAACCTTTAGAATACCCCATATACCCACTGAAACTGAGTGTTTACATAAGATATCTGATGACCTAATGCAAGTGACAGATAATGTTGAATTGAATGAAGAAATATGTAATTCTTTGCTTAGCCAGGAAAAGTTAATTGTACAAGTTACATCTGAAGAAAAAATCTCATTGCCAGGATCTGAATCACACAAATTTGAATTTTCTAAACAAATACCTGTTAATGGACTCAGCTCTGAAAATGAAAAAATGGCCATGGTTTCTGAACATTTGCAAGAAATAACTGGAGAATTGCCTGGAAAAGACAGAAAAGAAATGCAAGGATTTAATAAACAGAATCCTTCTGAATCCAAACAAGATGTACTCATGATGGATACAAGTGAGCTTGATGTCAAGACAGATGTTCTCTCTTCTTCTCCCCATGTCATGTCATCTAATTGTAGTAATCCTCAGTTCTCCTTTGATTTAGGATATAATAATGAGGTTTCTTGGAAATTCAATGGACAGTGTACTTTAATTGAAGTTGTAAATACAGACTTTTTAAATGAGACTGTTCCAAATCAACTCCATTGCGCAGAACAAAAATCCTGTGAAACAATGCATAATAATATTTCAGATACAGTAGATAAGCATCCTGAACCTACAGATTGTCCTAAAGAAGAATATAATGTAGAGAAAAACATACATGCTTTGAGCCCTAATTCAGCAACACCCATACTTACTGATCAAAACAGCAGAGAGACAAAATATTGTGATGAATCAAAAGGTGTGGCTAATACCCATGTGATTGATCAGGCAACATTTGAAAAAGACACAGGAGATAAACAATGTGAAACTGAAAAATCAGGAGTTGAGCTTAATACAACTAAATCAAATGATTTAATTTCCACAGCATTTCAGAGTGACTTAGTAAAGAGAGATCATCATTTAGACATTAGTTCTTCATGTCATAATATAGATGCTGGTATGGTTATAGAGAGAGAATATGAAGGAAGTCCAGAAGCTAAACTCAGCTGTGAACAAGAAGATAATAAGCAATTACAGACAGAAATTCCTGTTATAGAAAATGTTCTGTCATCACCCAAATTGGATTCTCATAGAAAGGAAGTTAAGCCAATAACATTTACTTTTAATAACCAGGTCTCGATTATTTCTGAGCAGTTGAAATCTGAAGAACTCCAAGTTACCAACTTGGAAGATCTTGGGTCTCATGTTAAAGAGAGCACTTTGAGACCTGATAATACTTACACTGAAACTGAACAACATATGCTATCTAAAGCAGAATATATTGACAAAGAGAAATGCCAGTTGCTAAAAGTCAAGCAAAGAGAGACTGTAAACTGTCCCTCAGCAGAAGATTCTGCTTCCTGGATATCAACAGATTTAAACTGTTTTAGTGAATCTTTATTAGTAGAAAATTCTCATTATGACACAATTAGAAAATTATCAATCAGATCTGAAGAGATATCCCTCCAGAGCCAGAAGAGTAATGTGTCAGAAGTAGATAAAAAACAAGATCTTCAAAATCAAGGTCACCTTAGCACCATGAATACTAAGGGAGAATTCACTCCATCCACAAATATTTCACTTCCAGATGATTTAGCCACAGAAGAAATTTGCTCAGGAGATGCTTCCATATCAGATTTAGAAGTCTTAATTACACCTTTGGACTCTGTGTCTCTTAAAGTTCAGCAAGTTCAGAAAGAGAGAACTCCTGGGAATACTTGTTTGAATTCTTACATGAAAGAAGAATGTGCTTTTCCTTTATCCTTAAGTAAAAAAAATGAAGATGAGACCCAAGTTAGACTAAATATACTTAATGACATTGTCCAGTGCTATATGGGTAGCCCAGATGACACAAAACATAGTTCTGAAGATGAGAAGTATGATCAAATTAGTTATGATAGTAAAAGTAAAAATGAAACTGAAACTAATCGTGAAACCAAAGAGCAAAATTTCAACAAAGAACCACAAATGCAAATAGGAAAAACTAATACTTATAAAGATGCTCATGCATGTATGAAAAGAAGAGGCTCTTTAGACATAGAGTATTTGACATCCGCTCTGAAAGATTTTAATTTAAGTACTGTTTCTGAGACAAATGGATTTTCTACATCAGAGATATTTAAGCTTCTCGAAAATAACACCCAAAACTGTATTTCAGGGAACTCTGTTTCAGAATGTTTTGACAAAGTATTGACAAATAAGGAAATGAAAAACAAACTAAAAATAGGAAAAGTATCTGAAGAAAACTTGAGAAAACACTCTTGGGTAAAAACTCATGAGGTTTCCAAAGAAACAAATGATTCAGAAGAAGAATGGAATCATTTAAGCAAGGTTAAGCATTCAAGTCAGTTTACCTATTGCTTACTAGGGGAAACCACTAAGACTTACACCAAAGATGTATCTGGCATTGAAAACATTTGTAAAGATTCTCTTACTAAATCTCCTGATGTTTCCTTTCTGAAAACATGCAACAATATTACAGCTGGATGTTTGAAAGAAAAATCTCTTTCCTGTGAAATAACTACGCCTTCATCAGATATAAAACAATCATCACTGATTCTAGATTTTGATGCTGAAAGAAAATCATGCACTGATAGGTTTGTTAATGAAAACACTCAAAGAAGAGAACATACAGAACATTCAGATGCAGCCAAAGGGAGAAATGATAGTAAAGACACCACAGAAATCGGAAAAGTTGGGAAAAGTACCATTGAGCAAAATACTGGAAATTCAAAAGGAGGTATGTTGCTCCATCATATATCTAGGATAAATCCAGAAATTGTAAATGGGTATGGAAAACATGATAATTTGAATTTAAATATCAAAGAATCTGAAGATTGGATGATTACAAAGGATGGAAATATCCAGTCAAGCATGGACCAAACTGTAGTGCATGAAGTTCCTGAGGCAGTCTCTAGAGGGCAAGCTATTCTATCTGGAGATATCTTAGAAGATGCACTTGATCCTCTTGCCTCTACTGAATACACATCAAATGCTGAACAAAATCAGAGTGACTCTCCATCTAACGAATGTTATTATGATGACAGTTCTTCATCCAGACAGAAAGATGGTTCAAAGAATGGTCAAAATTGTATCTTTGATAAAGACACATTGTGGAATCCATCTATGTGTGATGTAAGTTTTGACTCTCAAGAAAATAATCAGACTTCAGAATCCTCAAGTATTTCTTTCGATAGCACACATGATACTTTAGAACTTTTAGAACTAAATCAAGTTGATTTAGTCAGTCAGAGTAAGCGTGGTTCAAAAATGCCAAACCAAGAATCATCACATAAACTGACAAAGGCTTTAGCCAAATCTAAAGTTGAAGTTAAGCAAGGCAAAACTTCTAAAAAGTCTTCAAGGATAAAAAGCAAAGTAAAAATTCAACACAGTCATTTAGCTCAGCCAGTTTTGGCAACTGCTGATACTTCTACACCAACAAAATGTTCTCCTGATACTCTGAGTAAAATAAGGCAAGAGATGGGGCCACCTTTGCCTCCTTTGCTTGCACCATTGCTAGCAACACCCCCAAGGACACTGCATCCAGTTTCCCCTCTAATGTCAACCTCTAGTCAGTCTTCTCTAACTTCACCACTTGATGATCTGATTTCCCCATTGCGTGATACACCAGTCCCTCCTCTGATGTCTCCACTCTCTGATGATCCACGGTACAAGTCTCCTATGCATAGTACTCCATCTCCTTCAGATGCATCTGCTAGTCAAAGAATCTTATCATCTCCTTTGCAATTTTGTGCTGCCACACCAAAGCATGCACTTCCTGTGCCTGGAAGGCTTCCTCCATTGGCAGTTGGCAATACTTCACTAGGAGGGCCCCAGGAGAACTCTGTAAAAATCCTTGATACCATGTATCCAGAGCTGTCTGCCAGGGCAAGGACACTTAACATTCTTAAAGGGAATATTCAGCTGAATAGATGTCCTCCAGCAGATTGTAAAAATTTACCAGGGCCTGTGAATAATATTACAGGATTCAAAGCTATCACTTCTGCATCAACTGCTTTTGTTAAAACAGGAAGCACTTCTAATACTGAATGTGATCAAGGTAAACTAAAGGATTTTGATCCTGAGCTTACAAGTTTCCAAAGTCATGGTGGGAAAAGACCTTTGGTACCATCAACCATATTAAGGAGTGCAAAGAGGTTACGTCTAGACAGTGAGTCACCAAAATTGGAAATTAAGGTAGATGTATCAGAAATCATCAAGACTAGTTCTCCTCAAGCTGAAAATGTCATGACCCTTGAGGATGAGAATTCTTCTGTTCAGGAACTGACAGACAACACTGTTGCAGAATTATCTTCAGCTTTACATGAACATAAAGAATCACATGATAGTATCATGAGTAATGTCCTGAAAAAGATTGCTGAATCATCTTTTGATTTATTACCTGTCATCCGAAGTCATGTGCACGTAGGAAATGTTTCGAAAAAGCCAGTGATGAGAGATCAAGAAAAAGAAGTTGTTTGTGAATTTAGTACCACAAAGAAGGTATGTAGTTTGATCTATTGTATATATTGTATATAATTATATTTATACTTAAAACCAACAGGTTGCAAAAGTATTTTAAAACTTTTTGTTTTAAGAATTGCTAGCCCCATAAAATGTGGTACCACATAATTCCTTTATTAGCTTTATTTAGCAGTTATTACATATTCAACTTTGCTGTAAAATCTTGGAGGACAGTAACTTCTTTTGGAAAACATCTCAAACTTAATGTTATTTTGAAAACTAGACAGCAAGCATATTTAATCTTAAGCCATTTTGTTGTAATAACTAGTCTTTGTTTAGAGAGCTTATTTAATTGTAACATTGTTATATAATTACTTACATAATATAAAAATGTTTACATAGTAGGTAAAGGAAGTAAGAAAAAATAGGTTCACATTCTTTCTCTTAAACATGTTAATTATGTAACCATGAACAAGTAAGTAACTTCAGCTTTTCAGAATTCCAGACAACTACAATATAGATGATTTGCTGATTTGCTTCAGTGTGGGGTTCCTTACATTGGTGGATACAGACAGTCATATAGTGTCAACATGAGATCATCTCAAAGAGAAGGCATTAGTGACAAGTGGAAGGGAAGTTTCCAAAGGAGAACATCACAATCCTGGAGTCAGCCAGTGAAAAGGCTTTAGGGTCAGGAGATGCTGTATCCTACATGAGGCACAGCAAGAATACTAGTGTGGCTGGCATGCAAAGTGTATTAAGGAGAGTAAAATATAAAAATGTTGCAAAGATAGAAAGGATTGTGAATAGCTTTAAAAGGCTTGGAGAGAACTTTTTATTTAATCCTGGAAGCAAAGGTAAGCTACTCGAGTTTATTAGGTAGAGGGGAGACTTAGTTAAACTTGAATTGTAAGAAGATCACTTGGGAGCTGTGTGGAAGATAAATTAGAATGGAGAGAGACGTCTTAAGATGAGGGGAACCAATCAGTAGGTACTGCAGTAATCTGTATGTTTATGATTAGACCCTGCATCAAGATTCAAAAGTATGAGTGGAAAGAAGAGGGATGTGTATGAGAGATGTAAAAGTAATTCAAGTCAACAATTATTTTTTAAGTACTTATTGTGCTACAGGCTTTATGTTAAATGCTAAGGTTATTAAAAAAAAAAAAAGGCAAAAAATCTGTTCTCAAGGATCACACAGTCAGATGAAGGAGATAATATGTAAGCAACTATGTACAGACAAGGTATATATAGGAAGAATTGGAGATAATCTTAAGGAAATCTTTTAAGATTAAAGAGGTTTGGTTTGGTTTGGTTGGCAGAAGACCAAAGACTTTGATGAGGGGAGGAAAATAGAAATAAGGAGGAAGGAGGGTTCTGGTCCTTAGGGACAATCAGTGAAAAATGTATGGTGTCAGGAAATAGAGTATCTTGCAAGAGAAAAGTCAAGGATACCAGTAAATATCAAGGAGACCAGTAGTACTGTATTGCAGACTGTAGAGGGGAATAAAATATAAGAAGATTGTAAAGTCGGAAAAGACTAGGCTATGATGCTTTAATAGCTAAATAGGATTTTTAAGTTGATCTTATAAATGATAGATAAGGAACCACAGAATTTTATGAATAGGTGGATGACGTAGTCAGACCTTCACTTTAGAAAAATCCAATTTTGTAGTTTAATGGAGAATAAATTAAGACTGGAGAGAAACTTGAAGCAGGGAGATGATAGATAAGATAGATCTTTATAATATATGTGTATACACATAGAAAACAGCTCACTCTCCATCTTAATTTGTATGTTGTGAACATAGAATTGACAGGCCTTGCCAACAGGTTGGACATGGAGACGAGAAAGAAGAACTGAGGATGCCAAAATTTCATAGCAGCTTAAGTATATGAGCTGATTTTAGTAAGAAGTCCAGGAAGACAACAAGGTTGCAAACCTGGATTACTAAGCTGTTGTTGCCTTCGTCAGTAATAGAGAAGTTGAAAAGATCAGAGGATTTGAAGGGAAAGATGCATATTCAGTTTTAGATATGTTTGATTTTTAGATTTTTACAAGACCACCAATTAACATGATCAATGGGAGAATAGAGATCAATAAAGACATTAGGGCTGGACAAATAGATCTGAGAAGCATTGTTATAAAATCCATAAGATAAAACGGAACCACCATTGTAATAATTATCAATGGAAAGGAGAAAGCAAAGAATAGACTCTTATGGAATATTAGTTGGTAAGTGGTATAACTTGTATGAAAATACAACAGAGCAAACTGAAAATCAGGAAGCGAAAAGTAGGTAGGAAGAGACCAGTGCATTGTTCTCTTTGAGGTCTTTGGAAAGGATTTAGTGGAAGATATTGTATTAGTCACCAGCATTTATATTTTTTCTTTTTTTCAAAAATATTTCCTAGAAACAAAATAGTTTTGAATATATGTATATATTCTAAGATATAAAATGGTTTCTAAAGGTAATATCCTTTTAAGACACGTTGAAGATTTATATCACCAGCATCATAACAGACTTTAGAAATTAACTAACTTTTAAATAAAAAACAAAAAGTTACTTAAATATCACCTTTGTGTTACAGATTTTATTAGTTTTCTTTTATGTCTTTATGAAAAAGGACAATAAAATTTGTCAGTGTAACTTTTAAGAGTATTTTAAAGTGAATAAAAATAGCAAACCAGATAGGTCATCTTATGTAAAAAAAAAAATTGCATGACCTATAAGGTTCTATCTAAACATAAGTTATTAATAACATCATTGCCATTGTATTTGATAATCATTGTATCTCAGGAAACAATCATGAAATAGTGTGATTTGTATTCAGAATTCTGGAGATAGAGGAGTTGTCATGAGCTATCCAAAGGTGAATCCTAATAGATACTACTATTGTGACCATGGACAGTTCATGGAATCTCTGGTAATAATTATATTTGTATGATCTTTTTCACAAAGTTGTTGTGAGAATCAAATAAGATGTACAATTGCCAGCACTATACAAAGTCTATTGTTATTAACAATAATTATCCTAAGAATATATGAAATGCCCTAAGAAGGGCATTGCCTAAGAAAGTAAGAAAATTGAGGAAATAGAAAATCTATGGGCCTAATAAAAAGTAGATAGGTAAGGAATGACCAACTTCAAAAAGTAGTAGGCAAGCCAGAATTTTGAGACCTGACATCTCAAATAATAGTAGAATCCATAATCCTTGTGTTTAGGTAATCCATAATGTGTTTAGGTAAAATTTTGCTATAATGCCCATTTAGAATCTGTTTTCCTGAAAGATATGAAAACTTTTAAAAGATTTCAGTTCTTTACCACTGAAAATACGTTATCTCCATATTTTTGGCATTTGTGTAAATATTTATATATATGTGTGTGTGTGTGTGTGTGTGTGTGTGTGTGTGTGTATTTCCTTAAATGGTATTATACATTTATACGAATCTAAGGCATGATACTATTTATCATTTGGATTCACAGGTAGAAAGCCAGAATGACCTTAAATGTGATCTAATTTAACTCCTTAATTTTTCAGTGTAAATAAAACCCAGAAAATTGAAGTGATTCTTCCTGGCCTCCCATATGTAGTATAACTGAGGAAATAAAGTCTAAACGATGCAATTCACTGGCAAAACATACAGTTGCAAAACATTGGGTTCAGAGCCCTTAGTAAGCACAAAAAATACCTAGCAAAGAAATCACAAGGATTTTATAATGACGGGAGTACAAAAATAGAACAGGCATTATACAGAACAAGTTGTAATTACATAGTTGATAAAAGTAGAACAAGAATAGGATAGTGTCATCCTGTTTCTTATTGGTGGTAAAGACTGGGACTTTTCCAGCTCTTGGGAATGCTGATTGATTGTAACCACCTGCACTCTGCCGAATAGGTAGAGATACAATAATAACTGAATGATATGATATGATATGATATTCAGGAAAACTAAAGTTTAACTCAAAAAAACAAAGCTTAACTCAAACAGCTATAACTAATGTTGACAATGATACAGATTGAAAAGGTTTGGTTCTCTCAATTGCCGCTCACATATCATTTGGCTAATTTATTTACTCTCAAGAGATTTAGTGTTTAATTTTTTTATCATTTAATTATTCTTGTCTTTACTGAATATATGTGCAAATAATAAATTGTTTTTACATTTTTAATACAGCACTTAGCACAGCCTTTGCTTCATGCTATTCTCTCTGAATTGAAAATTCACAAGACTTCCTTGGATTACACTTACATTCATGCTCTCTGCAGAGTGTATGTTGGAATATGTCGGCAACTGGGAGACTTGGAAAGAGCCCGACTATTTTGCTATGACTTACTTAAGGAAGGTATGTTGATATATTTATGTAACACTGTCTTGAAAATATTCTCTCAAACAGTCAAGTAAACATTTATTTATTGCTAGAGAAACAAATATGAATAAAAACAAAGGCAGTCCTTGCCCTCAAGGAGCTTATCATATAATGGCAAATATAACCCAAAAAGGGAGCAGAAAAGACAAGGGTAGGGATTGGGTGGGAGGGACTTGGCTCAAAGGGATAAAAGAGAGAATCCTTGTGAAGGTCAACAGCAGTGCTAACTGGTGGAAAATATGGAAAAAACTGTGCTGAACCTCTCTTTTAAATGGACGCCCTAGAAACTGGCTCTGTCCTCCAATCCAAGAGTGCAATCATTGAGGCAGAAGGCATTGATGAGATGTAAAAATCAGGCAGTTTCAGTTTTGCAGAATAATGATATGCGCCAGTGATGAGTTTCCAAGGGAGGGAAAGCAGAATGAAGAGGTGCAGAGGAGTTCAAAAGTGGGGACAGCTGGTGGGAACTGGGTAGCTTTCTTTACATTTGTATTTTGCTTTTTACTTTGTTCTAGGAATATATTTATATAATTTATTTATACCACTTTCATATTGTATATTTGTAAAGGGATATAAAATTATTCCAGATTTTTACCTAGCAGATAATGTCCAGGATTTAAATGCATACATACTACATTAGCACAGTTTATATTTAGATGAATGTTACTCACCACTCGGCTTTCTTCTGTTCATACATTTAGGAAGCAGTGTGCTTGACCTAAAGTAATTACACCACATTTGAAGCACAAGTCAAATTAAAATGTTTTATCACTTGTCGAGAGAAGCATATAATCACTTAAGTTTCCCAGTCTTCAATTTTCCACTTTTGTAAAATTGAACAAGATGGCCTCTGAGGATTCTTCCAGCTCTAAATCTATGACCTTATAATATAATAAAATGAAGATTTTAGATTAAAAATTTGAAATGTCTTACACGGTGATGAAGAAAAGAAATGATTAGTGTGAGATCTGGCCTTGAGTTATTCTTTCATCAATGATTGCTTGACACCTGCTCTACCCATAATTGTTTTGTTATTTATCAGATTATTAAAGATAGCCTGAATCATATAATCTACAGTAAAGTATCTAGAAGTTTTTTGATAATTAACTAAAATATGCTATATGAATGTAAGGTTTGGGTATTTTATTCCAAATATATAATTTCTTTTTACCAAGATTTATCTTCTTCATGTCTCAAAGCAACCTCTAGGGCCAGTATAAATTCAGGTGAAAACAAACCATTTGTCCATGATTGTAATAGCCCTTTGAATGAAGCTGCTGTGTTTAACTGCTTCTGACTGCCAGTGTGAATTAAAATAGACATCTGAATGCTTTAGCTATAGATACAATGTAAGTTGTCCATCTCAAGAGTCTGTTTTGTGTGAGTTTTATAAAGAATGCTTGCATATGTTACCTGTTCATTGTGAAACTTATAATATTCATATTTTCTGGAATTATAATACCTTTTTACTTCTTATTTTTTCTTTTGTCCTTTTTAAAAGTGCTTTTATGAAATTTTTTAACATTAAGGTAAATTAAAATTTTGTTTTGTAAATTTCAGTATACAACTTCAGCATAAAAGAACCCAAGTTGGAAATCCCTGAGTTTAATCTTTAAAATATAATCACTAATATATTTTATCTTGATTGTTTTTGCAGCAAAATTTTCATCCCAGTATGAATAATGACATATTTCCTTAATCTACATGTATGCTTATGAAAGGCAAGCTAATTCTCCTTTTGTTTTTAAGAAAAATAAAGATGAATTTTTCCATTTACTCCATCTAAATGCAAAATTAAATGATTTTAACTTCCCCTGTACACCAGATTTACTTTGGAGACAGATTTTTAAAAGCAAATTATCCTTCAAATAATTTTATTTCCTACTGAAATTGGAAAAGCTTCTGTATTATCTGGCCTTTACATAGTACATTGGTGCATGAGAATTTGGTACCCTTTTGTATTGTGAAAAATTTGGTTTTCATCTTTTTAAGGTCTGAATCTTATTTTTGAAGGGAAAGTTAGACATTTTTGTACTAGACATTTTAGAACAGAATATGGTATATGAAAAGTGTTTCTGGGCATTTTGTGGTATAGCAGCAAATGATGCTAATTTTGAAGTCCAGGGCTTAAATTCAAGTCTCTTCTCAGCTGCTTATCTAAGTGACTTGGGTCAGTTATCATCTAAGTTTCCTCATCTCTAAAGTGACAGAGTTGCACAAGATAATTTACAAAGGTCTATCCCTAGTTTATGAACCCTTTTGAGAAATGCAGAAAATAATTACAAATTTCCCAATGTCCATTTTCTTAAAAGAAGACTCTTTGTTTTGTGACTTTACAAATCAGACTTTAAAAATAATCCTCAGGATGTATTCTGATGGAAGTGGATCTCTTCGATAAAGAGTGCTACTTCAGTTTCAATTGATCAAGGATGGACAGAAGCAGCTACACCCAAAGAAAGAACACTGGGAAATGAATATAAACTGCTTGCATTTTTGTTTTTCTTCCCGGGTTATTTATACCTTCTGAATCCAATTCTCCCTGTGCAACAAGAGAACTGTTCGGTTCTGCAAACATATATTGTATCTAGGATATACTGCAACATATCTAACATATATAGGACTGCTTGCCATCTAGGGGAGGGGGTGGAGGGAGGGAGGGGAAAAATCAGAACAGAAACGAGTGCAAGGGATAATGTTGTAAAAAAAATTACCCTGGCATGGATTCTGTCAATATAAAGTTATTATTAAATACAATAAAATAAAAATAATCCTCAGATTTTTGCTTTTGCTTTCGCCATTTCTAAATCTGTTTATTTTACATAATCTAAAAATGAGATTGTGTTTGATCGTAATGAACTGAAACTCTTAAAAAATACATCTGGTTGGGGGCAGCTAGGTGGTGCAGTGGATAGAGCACCAGCCTGAAGTCAGGAGAACCTGAGTTTAAATCTGGCCTCAGACACTTAACACTTCCTAGCTGTGTGACCCTGTGTGACTTGACCTTAGTTGTCTTAGCCAAAAGAAAAAAAATACATCCTAGGTTTTGTAAGTATAGAGAGAATTTATTTTCCAACTTGATGCAAGGTGAAGATAATTAAATCAATTTCTCTGCCCCATCACCTCCATCTTAGACACACCTTTCTTTCAAGATTGAACTCCTGAAATTTTTTCTGATTTCCTCTTCCCCAAACACTTCTCCCATCCCCATGCTATTCTAGCAATAATACTATGATTTATTATAATAATAATTATTAATATTATTTATGTATCTGCCATTTCTTCTGATAGCATATATGATTGTTGAGGTCAGAAACTATTTCATTTTTTTATCTTTGTTTCTTCAGCGGCCAGCATAGTGTATGATCCATGGTGCTAAGTACATTACAATACATTAAATGCTCTAGTTTAATTACTTCTCCCTCATGTTTCCCTTGTGTATGGACCAGATCTACTTTGAAGACAGATTTTTTTTAAAGCAAATTATCCTTCAAATAATTTTATTTCCTACATCAAACCAAAAGAGTCTTTTTGGAAAAGAATTGGTAGGCTGCATTCTATTTTGTCTAAATGTGGTTTAAGTCCCTGCATCAATTTATTTAAGCAAATTGACTTTTTGTCATTTCTTTTCATTTTTAAGAGAAAAGTTTATTTTAAAGAAAAGATTGCCTAAAATTGGGAAGGGGAGGCGTCTTAACCCTAATCCTGGGTGCTAGAAGGAAAAAAAAAAAAGGAAAATTGTTTGTAATTGTTGTATAGTTGATAAGTTATAAAGATTTCTTATTGTTTTTGTGTCTCCCCTTTAGATTTTCCAGAATCTGATAAATTAACTTTGTTTATTGCAAACATATGGCATGATATATTTGCCTTCCAAGGAGTGATTAATAAAGCAATGCAGCTGGTTGTCCGACAACGTGCTAAAGGAGAAGTTCTGAACTGTTTGATTACATATCTCAATTGGGAAAAGGTATGCTGTATTTTTACTGCACTCTTTGAATTCCATAACTTGCTTCTGTGAAGGGCTATAAGGATTCCCTGAACTGGTCTTTTTGAGTTGTCATATTTTCCAGAATACTGTGTCTAGAGTATTGTAGGAATCTCTGACTGCATCAAGGACAAGGTCCCCTGTTCCCCCTATGGTCACCTGACATAATTTACTATTTGCATCCCAAGCTGGATCCATTGTGTGTCCTTGGTAAGCAAGACAAGCACTAGCCGTCTGTGCTAAATGGGAAAATTCTTACTCAACTTAGGTCCCTCTCCATAATCTAGCAGTTCCCAAATGAAAAGAATGTGGCTCTTGCCATTGTCTTATTCCTCCCATTTAGGAGAGGTTCCTTTTTCCCATTTTTCCCCTCCCATGCCATGCCTCTTCATATTTTTTCTTCCTTTTTTTATCCTTGTCATAAATATGCAAACTTCTTTAAGGGTGAACTTTGAATTTTGTGGGTTCTGCATGTGGTTAATTTCTCTTATAAAAAAGTTAGTTTTCACATAAATCTCATGACTTTGTGGTTTTCTATTGACAAACTAATGATGTCTTTTTTCTTGTTTTTTTTTTTAATATACATATACCTCTCAATCTCAGTATCTTTGATTTTTATATTAATATTTGAACGTGGCAGACTGTCTCCCCTATCCTATATTAATTTTGATCTTTCTCATCATTGCATGATTTTTTAAATTGGTTTTAAGGAAATTTGTCACACATGGGATATTCAGAGCAAATTTAGAAACATAATCTTTTAAGTTGTTTTATTAGTAGAGATTTCCCTCTTTAAAAGTATATTATAGTGGATAGAGCACCAGCCCCGATTTCAGGAGTATCTGAATTCAAATATGGTCTCAGACACTTAACACTTCCTGGCTGTGTGATCCTGGGCAAGTCACTTAACCCCAATTGCCAAAAAAAAAAAAAATTATATAACTGAATTGCTAGAAAGCTATTATTGAATGATTTTGCATTTATACTCTTAGAAATACATGTGGTGAAATAGAGTAAAAGGAATACCAGATTTTAACTGAGATGTCTTGAGGATAACCTGATGTATATGACTGGGCATGTCATTTACCTTCTCTCATCTTTAATTTTCTCATCTGTAAATTAATGGAATCGAAGTAGATAGTTCTAAAGTATTTCTTGTTTAAAATATAAGATCATTTGATCCTGTCTGTTATGAAGTTCAGTCATTTGTAAAATCTCAGTTATACAGAGATCTCTTGATAAGATATTTAGGTCAATTATTCTAAGAGTAGATGCTAGATGAAGTAAAAATAAAAGGAGATTCTTTTTGAAATGAAGTTTTTCAGTTACTTCATCCCTTTCCTCTTCTTTTGTTTTTCTTCAGTAATTTGGGATTAAAGTTGCTTAAATTATAATCATTTTTTTCCCTTTCCCATAATCCTCAATTTGGCTCCATCTTAATTTCATTTTCCAGCCCATTAATCGTCTTTTTACATTATTTGTATTCTTGCTGTTCGTTACACATGATGGTCCATGTCTCTTCTGTATGCCTTTAAAATGCTCATTCTTATGCTTGAAATTCTCTGCCTCATCACCTCCATCTTAGATGCACCTTTCTTTCAAGATTGAATTGAACTCATGAAATCTTTTCTGATTTCCTCTTTCCCAAACACTTCTCCCCCACCACCTCCATGCTATTCTATCAATAATACTATGATTTATTATTATAATAATTATTAATGTTAATTATTTATTATCTGTTATTTCTTCTGATAGCATATATGATTGTTGAGGTCTGAAACTATTTCATTTTTTTGTCTGTATTTCTCCAGCAGCCAACTTAGTGTGTGATCCATGGTGCTAACTTAATAGATGCTTAGACACTTACTAGCTGTGTGATCTTTGGCATGTCACTTAACCTTGATTGCCTCAGTTTCCTCAAATATAAAATGAGAAGAAAATGACAAACCACTTTCAAGAAAAGCCCAAATAAGGTCACAGTCAGAAATGACTGAGGCAACTTCACAGCAACCTTTCTACTTCTTGTGTCACATTGTGAGATTAATCTAGGTTCGGAATTCACATTCGATAGGTATAGTCTTAAAAGGAGCAGTGACAGGTTTATTACTGCTCAGAACTTTGATTTAAATAAGACATAAGGGAAGAAGAAACTCAAAGCATAAAAGTAATACACAATTAACAAAGTGGCTGCCATAACAATAAAGACATTATAACAAGAAAGGACGTAACATACAACATACATCATAACCACATTGAGGAAGTACCAACATCTGAATTCCTTGGCTGGGAGAATCTATGGTCACCAGTCTTCAGAGTCTGGAATGGGTACCCTTGCTAGGCAAGCTGTACAAATACTTCCTAGCTGAGTTCTCAAAATCCCTTTCCACTAAAAGGTTTTTAGAGGGTGAGAACACAGAACATGACTACTGCACTTATTTATTTAATTATTTGTCTGGCTATTTATTTGTTTTTGTTTGTTTGTTTGTTTATTTTTTGCTGGAGCAATTGGGGTTAAATAACTTGCCCAGGGTCACACAGCTAGGATACATGTCTCTTGAGATGGAGAAGCCTCCCAGGTACAGAAGGCTCCATCATAGGAAGCCCAAGGAGAATATTTGTTCATTCCTTTAAAAAAATTACGTTTTACTCAAGGAACTGGCCAGGTTTGTGGAGTAAATAGGCCTACAAAAAAGGATATTTATTATTAATGCACCAGAAGAGTGGTCTACCAAATTATGCATCAGTTACCTACAAGTACGTTCTCTTGTTCTTACCACAAAGAGTTACACAAAAAAACATGGCTGAGACTCAGTTAAGATTTCTTAATCACTAGGATTCCTTATACACATTTGGGAATATTCTATTAATAGTTAATTTGTGATGATATTTGATTGTAAAAGGAGGTGGTTATAAAAAGCTTTACATGTCTTCCATTTTTCAAACATTTGTTTTCCAAGTTTTATCATTTGAATGTCTTTGATATAACTAATTGTGTTTTCTGTGATTTTTTTTCTGAATTTTAAACATTTATAAAAACTTTGAATTCCAAATTCTTTTCTTTCCATCCTCTCTTCTACTTATTGAGGAGGCAATTAATATTATCTCTACATGCAAAGTTTTGCAAATCTATATCTCTTGGCCATGTTGCACACTTCAAGAAAAATAAAGTAGGGGGGAAAAAAAATAAGTGTGCTTCAATGTGTATTCAGAGTTTGCCAGTTCTCTCTCTGGAAAATATTTTTCATCCTCAATTCTTTATTGTCCTGGATTACTGTCTTGATCAGTATCTAAGTCTTTCATAGTTGATCATCATCATAATATTGCTACAGTGTATAGTGTTCTAGTTCTGTTTATTTAATTTGCATCAATTCATGTTTCCATGTTTTTCTAAACCCTTCCTGGTTGTCATAGCACAAATTTTATTCCATCACAGTCATGTTCCAAACATTCCTAAATTGATGACTATCCTCCCAATTTCCAGTTTTTGTAATTATAAAAAGAGCTAACATAAATATTTTTTATTACGTAAATTCTTTTCTTTTTTCTTTGATCTCTTTAGGATACAGACATGGTAGTGAGATTGCTAGATTATAGGGTATACACAGTTTTATAGTCCTTTGGGTACAATTGGAAATTGTTTTCCTGAATGGTTGAATCAGTTCACAACTCCACTAAGTTCATTAGCATCTTCACTTTTCTACTTCTCCACCAGCATTTGTCATTTTTTCAAGTCATATGTGTGTGATCATTTTGAGGGAGTACAATTATTTCTTTAAAAAATAAAACTAAGATATTTCAGTTCTAAATTTATGATCTTGTGAAGCAGTTCAGCCAATTCTTCCATTTTCCTCTCCACAGAAAATGTTTTCATTTAGCTGCATTTTTCTTTTGTCTTCATTTTTTGTGTATTTTGAGAATGTCTAGAGTAGTAAGAGTCCCTCCAGGAATGTGTCCATTCATTGGCTTTTTAAAAAGTAACTCACATTTAGGGGGAAGAAAAAACAACTAAGTTAATATTTTTAGATCATTATAAAACTATGATCTTAAACATCTTTTATTCCCCTTTCTTGCTATTCTGCCATTCTCACATAAGCCTAAGCTCCATTTTGTATTTTGTTTTTGTTTTATTGGTTTTTATGACCAAAAAATTCATCACTAAGCCTCTAACCTATTAATAATGAGCTACTCTGAGCATTTTGAAGATAACATACATCCTGCCTAAAAATGCATTTGCTAGCCTATTTTGATAAATGTGCTAACAATTTGATGGTTGTTATTTTATTGACCCATTAGGGTTCCTAATATATCTGATGGAGGTTTAGCATAAAATTCTGCCTTAGAAACAAAAATAAACATAAACAACTTTGCCAAGTTAAATGTTCTGATTTCCTAGCAGTCCTAATGAAAATATAGTCATTGGTGAAAGCCCAGACTTGCTGTCTTATTTTATTTTTCTCCCAGTTACATGTCAAGAAACTGTTTAGCATTCATTTTTACAAGAGTTACAAATCTTTCTCCCTCTTCCTTCCCCTCTTACAAAAATGGTAGAAAGTTCAATGTAGTTTATACATATGTTGTTATGTAATGTATATTTCCATTTAGTCACAGTTGTGAAAGAAAAAAGAGATCCAAAAAAAAAAAAAATCCAAGAATAATTTTTTTTTTTTAATGCATTTATCTGCCTTCAGAAGTACATCATTTCTTTATGTGGATGTAGATAGCATTTTCCTTTGAGAGTCTTTTATGCTGGGGCGGGGAGCGTGGACCAAGATGGCAAAGAAGGCACACACTGCTTTCTAAGCTCCTCTCATTCCCCTCATAACCAACTATTTAATTCAGCCTCAAAAATAGATCTTCACTGCTTAAATTCATGAGGATTAGAAACACTACAGTGTACCAGCCGAAGTCAATCTGGAAGATCGCCAGGAAAGGTTTGTCCTGAGGGGCCAGGAACAGACTAGCACAGAGAGAGACTAGCGTCCTGAGCAGACCAGAGGTGGGGGTGATCTCTGTGGCTAGAGAAATTATAGAGACGACTCTGGTATAGGCTAACTGCTCTGCCTTGACTACAAAGCAGTAAACTAGAAGAGAAATTAAAGCCTAAAATAGAGGGTACTCTAAAAAAACTCCAGAACCTAAGGAGATCTGGCTGTAACGACTCAAATCCAGAAGTGACTCAAGCAGACTGTAACTGCAGCCCTGCAGTAGCAGCCGCATCCTGCAGTTCGGGGCTTTTGCGGGGCAGTTACAAATCTGCACGGCAGGGGGGCACAGCCTAGGCAGCCTCTAATCGACACAGTGGGAGACTCAGCCTGGGGCAATAGAACTTCCCCAGCAGACTTTGCTTCCAGGGAAGGTCCCTGCAAATCCATTCACTGCTCAACTACTAATAACCACAGCCCCAGGGCGGGCTTTGGCTTGGGGTAAGAGCCCTAGGGCAGTCGTTATCTCACACAGTGGGGGTTCTTTGCAGGGCACTTTCCCATCTCCTCCCTGCAGGCCTGAGTTACTGGGGGGGTGGGGGTGGGACGGGGGGGGGGGTGGGGGGGGGAACGGACGACACTCTTTCCCAGAGCACTCTAGTACCTCCCTGCTTTTTGTAGGCATGTGGCAGGACAGCTACTCGTTCATACACCTTTCACTGCTCTGCTGAGGAAGCTGGTAACCTCCTGGCTCTGAAGGCAAGACCCTACAGGCTTTAACAAAATGAGTTAAAAAATCAAAAGAATGATAGTTTCTGTACAGAAAGAGAACAGCTTTTCAACCCTGAAGAAACTAATAGCAGACAGTCTCCAGACAATTGTTGGCCCCCAATACAAAAGGCTCTTCTAGAAGAGACTATTAAAAACCTTAGAAGAGAACTAGAAGAAAAATGGGGAAAGGAAAGAGAAGCTATGCAAGAGAGTACAGAAAAGGCATATAACTCACTAAAAGAAAAATTTGATAAAGTGGAAAAAGAAAACAACTCCCTGAAATGTGAATTGGAAAAGGTAAAAAACTCCGAAGAAGTGCAGGGAAACAGAATATGTGAATTGGAAAAAGAAAATAACTCACTAAAAAAAAAAAATTAGTGAAATGGAAAAAAAATTCCATAGATCAAAACAACTCAATTGGACACAAACAAAAAGAATTTTAAAAAGCTAATGAAGAAAATAACTCACTAAAAATCAGAATTGAACAAATAGAAATGACTGATTCCTTGAGACATCAAGAATCAGTCAAGTAAAACCAAAAAAAATGAAAAAATGTCCACTATTTACTTGGAAAAATAACAGACCTGGAAAATAGATCTAGGAGAGATAACCTGAGGATCATTGGACTACCCAAAAATTATGATGGAAAAAAAGAGCCTAGGTACTGTTTTCTAGGAAATCATCAAAGAGAACTGCCCAGAAGTAATAGAACCAGAAGGGAAAATAGGCGTTGAAAGAATTCATCAAACACCTTCTGAAAAAGATCCTAAAATAAAGACTCCAAGGAATATTGTGGCCAAACTTCAGAATTTTCAGACTAAAGAAAAAAATTTACAACCAGCCAGGAAAAAACAGTTCAAATACCGAGGTGCCATAATAAGGGTCACACAAGATTTGGCTGCCTCAACATTAAAGGATTGAGGGGCCTGGAATCAGATATTTCGAAAGGCAAAAGAACTTGGAATGCAGCCAAGAATAAACTATCTAGCTAAGCTGAGTATTTTTTTCCATAGAAGAAGATGGACATTTAATGAAACAGAGGAATTCCATTTATTTCTAAGGAAAAGAACCAGACTTAAATAAAAATTTTGATCTCCAACAACAGGACTTAAGAGAAGTAGAAAAAGGTAAAAGGAACTCTTGAGAACTGTATTTCTGTTGTGGATATACATAAAAACCACATGTATAATTTGATTTTACTGATATAACATAAAAAAGAGAAATAGAAATGGAAAGGGGATAATGTCAGAAAAAGGGAAAAGGGGAGATAAAAAGGGAAACTACATACAACGATGAGGCAAAGGAAACCTATCAAATCTGAGGGAACTTAGAGAGGGGGAGGAACATTGTGTGAATCCTACTCTCATCAGAGTTGGCTCAAAAAGGAAATAATTGATATATTTGTTTTACAGAGAATCTTCTCTCACTTTATTAAAAAGTGGGAGAGGAAAAGGGAAAAGGAAAAAAAGTAATAAGGGAAGGGTACAAGAAAGTAGAAGAGATTCAAAGGGAGGAGGGAGGGATACTAAAGAGGGAGAGCTGTGCAACGTTAGTGGGACCAATAAGTTTAATACTAGGGAAGGAGGGCAAGAAAAAGAAAAGCATAATCTGGGGATATTAGGATGGCAGGAAATACAGAATTAGTAATTTTAACCATAAATGTGAATGGGATGAATTCTCCCATAAAGAGGAGGTGGATAGCAGACTGGATCAAAAGTCAGAACCCTACAATATGTTGTTTACAGGAAACACATTTAAAACAGGGAGATACATACAGAGTAAAGGTAAAACGCTGGAGCAGAATCTATTATGCTTCAGGTGAAGTCAAAAAAACAGGGGTAGCCATTCTTATCTCAGATCAAGCAAAAGCAAAAATTGATCTAATTAAAAAAGATAAGGAAGGAAACTATATCTTGCTAAAGGGTACTATAGACAATGAAGCAATATCAGTATTAAACATATATGCACCAAGTGATATAGCGTCTAACTTCCTAAAGGAGAAGTTAAGAGAGTTGCAAGAAGAAATAGACAGCAAAACTATAATAGTGGGAGATTTCAGGCTTGCACTCTCAGACTTAGATAAATCAAATCACAAAACAAATAAGAAAGAAATTAAAGAGGTAAATAGAATATTAGAAAAATTAGGTATGATAGCTCTCTGGAGAAAACTGAATGGTGACAGAAAGGAGTATACTTTCTTCTCAGCAGTCCATGGAACCTATACAAAAATTGACCGTGTATTAGGACATAAAGACCTCAAAATTAAATGCAGGAAGGCAGAAATAGTAAATGCTTTCTTTTCAGATCACAATGCAATAAAAACTACAATCAACAAAAAATAGACCAAAAAGTAATTGGAAACTAAATAATCTCATCTTAAAGAATGACTGGGTGAAACAGCAAATTATAGACACAATTAATAATTTCACTCAAGATAATGACAATGGTGAGACATCATACCGAAATTTATGGGATGCAGCCAAAGCGGTAATAAGGGGAAATTTTATATCCTTAGAGGCTTGAGAAAGAAAAGATCAATGAACTGGGCCTGGAACTTAAAAAGTTAGAAAAAGACCAAATTAAAACCCCCCCAATCAATTACTAAACTTGAAATTCTAAAATTAAAAGGAGAAATTAATAATATAGAAAGTAAAAAACTATTGAACTAATAAAACTAAGAGTTGGTTTTATGACAAAACGAATAAAATTGATAAACTTCTGGTAAATCTGATTAGAAAAAGGAGAGAGGAAAATCAAATTAGTAGTCTTAAAAATGAAAGGGGAGAACTTTCCACCAATGAAGAGGAAATTAAAGAAATAATAAGGGGTTACTTTGCCCAACTTTATGACAATAAATTTGATAACCTAAGCGAAATAGATGACTACCTCCAAAAATATTGGCTTCCTAGGTTATCAGAAGAGGAAGTAAATTGCTTAAATAGTCCCATTTCAGAAAAAGAAATAGAACAAGCTATTAATCAACTCCCTAAAAAAAATCCCCGGGACCAGATGGATTTACATGTGAATTCTACCAAACATTCAAAGAACAATTAGCCCCAATGCTTTATAAACTATTTGAAAAAATAGGGAATGAAGGAGACCTACCAAATTCCTTTTATGACACAGACATGCTACTGATACCTAAACTAGGTAGGTTGAAAACAGAAAATTATAGACCAATCTCCCTAATGAATATTGATGCTAAAATATTAAATAAGATATTAGCAAAAAGACTACAGAAAATCATTCCCAGGATAATACACCATGATCAAGTAGGATTTATACCAAGAATGCAGGGCTGGTTCAATATTAGGAAAAGTTATCAGTATAATTGGCCATATTAATAACCAAATTAACAAAAACCATATGATCATCTCAATAGATGCAGAAAAAGCATTTGATAAAATCCAACATCCATTCCTATTAAAAACTCTTGAGAGTATAGGAATAAGTGGACTTTTCCTTAAAATAATCAGTAGCATCTATTTAAAACCATCAGTAAGCATCGTATGTAACGGGGAAAAACTGCAACCATTCCCAGTAAGATCAGGAGTGAAACAAGGTTGACCACTATCACCATTACTATTTAATATTGTATTAGAAATGCTAGCTTTGGCAATAAGAGTTGAGAAAGATTAAAGGAATAAGAATAGGCAATGACAAAACCAAATTATCACTCTTTGCTGATGATATGATGGTATGTTTAGAGAACCCCAGAGATTCTACTAAAAAGTTATTAGAAACAATCCATACCTTTAGCAATGTTGCAGGATACAAAATAAACCCACATAAGTCATCAGCATTCTTATATATGACTAACAAAACCCAACAGAGTTACAAAGAGAAATTCCATTTAAAGTAACTATCGATAGTATAAAATATTTAGGAATCTATCTGCCAAGGGAAAAGCAGAAACTTTATGAGCAAAACTACAAAACATTTTCCACACAAATTAAGTCTGATCTGAGCAACTGGAAAAATATTAAATGCTCTTGGATAGGGCGAGCAAATACAATAAAAATGACAATACTACCTAAACTAATATATTTATTTAGTGCTATACCAATCAGACTCCCGAAAAACTATTTTGATGACCTAGAAAAAATAACAAAGTTCATATGGAAAAACAAAAGGTCAAAAATTTCAAGGAAATTAATGAAAAAAAAAATCCAATGAAGGTGGCCTAGCTGTACCAGATCTAAAATTATATTATAAAGCAGCGGTTACTAAAACCATCTGGTATTGGCTAAGAAATAGACTAGTTGATCAATGGAATAGGTTAGGTTCAAAGGACAAAATAGCCAATAACTTTAATAATCTAGTGTTTGACAAACCCAAAGACCCCAGCTTTTGGGATAAGAACTCAGTTTGATAAAAATTACTGGGAAAATTGGAAATTAGCATGGCAGAAACTAGGCATTGACCCACACTTAACACCGTACACCAAGGTAAGGTCAAAATGGGTTCATGACCTAGGCATAAAGAATGAGATTATAAATAAATTGGAAGAGCATAGGATAGTTTACCTCTCAGACCTGTGGAAGAGGAAAGAATTTATAACCAAAGAAGAACTAGAGATCACTATTGACCACAAAGTAGAAAATTTTGATTATATCAAATTGAAAAGTTTTTGTACAAACAAAACAAATGCAGACAAGATTAGAAGGAAAACAATAAACTGGGAAAACATTTTTACAGTCAAAGGTTCTGATAAAGGCCTCATTTCCAAAATATATAGAGAATATATAGAGAATTGACTCTAATTTGTAAAAATCAAGCCATTCTCCAATTGATAAATGGTCAAAAGATATGAACAAACAATTCTCAGATAAAGAAATTAAAACTATTTATAGCCATATGAAAATATGCTCCAAATCATTATTAATTAGAGAAATGCAAATTAAGACAATGCTGAGATAGCACGACAGGGAAAGATAATGTGGAATGTTGGAGGGGATGTGGGAAAACAGGGACACTGATACATTGTTGGTGGAATTGTGAATACATCCAGCCATTCTGGAGAGCAATTTGGAACTATGCTCAAAAAGTTATCAAACTGTTCATACCCTTTGATCCAGCAGTGTTTCTACTGGGCTTATACCCCAAAGAGATACTAAAGAAGGGAAAGGGACCTGTATGTGCCAAAATGTTTGTGGCAGCCCTGTTTGTAGTGGCTAGAAGCTGAAAAATAAATGGATGCCCATCAATTGGAGAATGGTTGAGTAAATTGTGGTATATGAATGTTATGGAATATTATTGTTCTGTAAGAAATGACCAGCAGGATGAATACAGAGAGGACTGGCGAGACTTACATGAACTGATGCTAAGTGAAATGAGCAGAACCAGGAGATCATTATATACCTCAACAATGATACTGTATGAGGATGTATTTTGATGGAAGTGGATTTCTTCGACAAAGAGAAGATCTAACTCAGTTTCAATTGATTAAGGATGGACAGAAGCAGCTACACCCAAAGAAAGGACACTGGGAAATGAATATAAACTGTTTGCATTTTTGTTTTTCTTCCTGGGTTATTTATACCTTCTGAATCCAATTCTCCCTGTGCAACAAGAGAACGGTTCGGTTCTGCACACATATATCAAAGATATACTGTAACCTATTTAACATGTATAGGACTGTTTGCCATCTGGGGGAGGGGGTGGAGGGAGGGAAGGGAAAAATCGGAGCAGAAGAGAGTGCAAGGGATAGTGTTTTAAAAATTTACCCTGGCATAGGTTCTGTCAATAAAAAGTTAATTTAAAAGAAAAAAAAAAAAAAGAGTCTTTTGTGCTCATCTTGGATCATTGTTTTGCTGAAAGAGCTGAGTCATTCATTGTTGATTATCGCTTGATCATGCTGATACTGTATACAGTGTTTGCCTGGTTTTGCTCATTTCACTTTGCATCAATTCATTTAAGTCTTTACTCTTTTTTCCATGAATTATGCGTGTTCATCATTTCTTATAGCACAATAGTATTCCATTACATTCATATATCACAATCTATTAAGCCATTCCCCAATATATGAATGTCCCCTTAATTTCCTGTATTTTGCCAACACAAAAAGGGCTGCCATAAATATCTTTGCACATGTAGGTCTTCCCCTTTTTTATGATTTCTTTGGGAAACAGACCTAGTCGTGGTATTGCTGGATAATTCCAAATTGCTTTCCAGAATGGTTAGATCATTTCACAATATCACCAGTAGTGCCTTACTCTCCTGTTTTTTTTTACTTCATTTGAAGCATAACAAATTCTATTCTAGCCCTTTTGCTTTTCTCTGAGTTTGTCTTTCTGCTTCACGTGTATTTCTTAAAAAGAACATATTGTAGGATCCTGGGTTTTGATCCACTTTGCTGTCAGCTTCCATTTTATGGGAGATTTTTCTCCTATTGTCATTCACCATATGATTACTACCTCTGCTTCCGAACTCTATCTTATTCTTCCTCATCAGTTGTTTTCCTTCTCTTTACCATCTCCTCTGATCTGCCTTTCTGTTAGTCCCCATCTCCATTCCTTCTCACCTTTTTCTTCCTCATCAGTTATTTTCCTTCTCTTTACCATCTCCTCTGATCTGCCTTTCTGTTAGTCCCCATCTCCATTACTTAAGTTCCTCCTCTGTGTTTCCCTGTTTGGTAAAATAGATTTCTTTATCCTAGTGATTGTGTACCTCTTTAGGCCAATACTGATTAAAATTAAGTGGATGCTCATCATCCACTCTTCCATCTTTCCCTCCACTGTAATAAGTCTTTTGCACTTATTCATATGAAGTAATTTGTACCTGTCCACTTTCCTTTTCTTCTGCATCCAGTGTACTCCTCTTTCTCATCCCTTAATTGTTTTTGTCATTCTAAAAATTCATCTTATTCCCATACCTTCTGTATATGGCTTCTAGCTACTAGTAGCAATACAATTTTTAAGAAATATAACTATCTTCTTCCCATGTAAGGATGTAACTAGTTTAGCTCTATTGTTTCTCTTTCTTTTTTTCACCTTTATACTTTGTTTATGCTTCTCTCAGATCTTGATATTAGAGGTCAATTTGTTGGTTTACTTCTAGTCTCCTTATGAATGCTTGAAATCCTTTTATTTCATTGACTGGCCTATTTTTCCTTTGATGTATTAAGCGTCTTATGCTAGGGAAGTGATTCTTTGGTTGTAGTCCTAACACCTTTGCTTTCCAGAATATTATGTTTTGGAACATAATGAGGTTCCAAAACCTCAGATCCTTTAATATTGCACTTGTCAGGTCCTGTGTAATCCTGATTGTGGCTCCTTGATAATTGTTTGCAAGATATTGTCCTCCTTTTTCTTATGGCTTTCAGGTAGTTCAGTGATTCAGTTAGATTCAGTGATTGTTTACTATTTCTTCTGGAAAATTTTTCCAAGTCAGTTGTTTTTCCCATGAGGTATTTTACATTTTCTTCCATTTTTTCCATTCTTTCGAATTTTTGTTTCTTGATGTTTCATAGAGTCATTAACTTCTGCTTACCCAGGTGTAACTTTAAAGGTGTTGTTTTCCTCAATTAATTGGTTTTGTATTTTCATTTCTAGTTGTCCAATTATATTCTTTAAGGGGTTGTTTTCTTCGATGGATTTTTATATCTCCTTTTCCGTTTGATCAGTTTTACTTTTTAAGTACTTTTCCTAGCTGTTGACTCTTTTTTCATAATTCTCTTACATCACTCATTTCTTTTCCCAATTTTTCTTCTCTCTCTTCTGTGATTTTTAAGCTCCTGTTTTAACTCTTCCATGAGTTCTTTCTACACTTGTGATCACTTTCCACTTTTCTTTCAGATTTTACTCACAGGTATTTGGACATTGTTGTTCTTTTCTGAATTTGTGTCTTAGTCTTTCTTGTTACTATATTAATTTTTTCTGGTCAGATTCTTTTTTTGTTGGTTTTTGTCTATTTCTCCTTCCATCCTTTCTTTTTTGGCCTTTTTTCTTTCTTAAATTTGAGCCTTTATCCCAAGGGGGAAGGAGTACTTTGTCAGGCTTGTCAGTAGCTGTGAACCCTGGCTATTTACCTGGTGCTGCATTGATGTTGCCATGACTCTCATGGGGCATCCCAGACTGTGCTGAAGAACACACTGATCTGGCCACTGGAGAATGCCTGTTGAAAACAACTGTCTTAAAAATATGTCACATGAAGATGTTGTTATAAAAGTATATTTGGATCACTACTAGACCTGTTCCAATTACTGTTATTATTTGGTTCTTTGAAAATATTGTTTTTTATTTTAAAATTTTATAAATATTTTTAAATTATGAATTAATATAAATATAATACAAAATATTAGATTCAAAAATATTATTTTGAGCAAAACTATTTGAGAGGGATCACTTAGTTTGAAAGGGACAAAAGTATTAAGTAGACAGTTATGTTTATTTCAGGCTTATGCAATTTTATCATGTGTTGATAATGCAGTTAAATGATTTTGGTTTGGACAACCATGTATATAGATCATACTGAACTAGAAAAACTGTATAAAACACAAGCATGATTTTCTTACCAACGCATTATATTCTCATTTTTTAATAAAGCACTCTAATTTGAAATATTAAAAGGTGTTGACATTTCCAGAATTAGTTTTGATTATGCAACTATGACAAAACTAAACTTTAAATCTTTTTAGGTTACTATATTAAGTGATTGTCTGGCTAATTACTTAAAAATGACACCATAGTTGGTTAGTATCTATAAGTTTTACTCTGTAAAATAAAATAGTTAAAAGTCTCAGTATATGTTTTAAATTGAGTTACAAGTCATTTTATGGCACAATCTTTTCTAGATCAATCTCCCTTGCCTTGTAGGGGAAAAAAAAGCTTAAATATCTCACTGGATTCCTGCAAATGTTGTTGTCATAATAGCAGAGGGTGGAGATTGGAGAGGGAAATTAAACTGTTTATTACTACTACTACTACTTTTTTTTTTTTTTTTTGGCTGTGGCAATTGGGGTTAAATGACTTGCCCAGAGTCACACAACTAGGAAGTATTCAGTGTCTGAGGCTGGATTTGAACTCGGGTCCTACTGACTTAAGGGCTGGTGCTCTATCCAGTGTCACCTAGGTACCCCCAAAATGTTTACTTCTAATAGTAAATTTATTGTAAGAAGAAACATAATTCCTGTTTTTAAACTATTCTGTTTATGAAAAGGGAAAGTAGAGACTCTTAATCAAATGACTTTTAATCAATCTGACTATTATTTTGATGTTTGGAAGTAATATCCCAAACAGTGAGTTGTATATTGTGCTATCTCTGCAAGTTTGAAATTTTTTTTTTTTCTCTTTCTCAGACTTCCTCCTTAGATGTTAGTATGATGATCTCCAAGTTGCTTCTGACAATACAATTATGTCCTAAAATGCAGTTTCACTTAAGTGAGAAATTTGGTGAAGATCTAAATGATGACACGTGGGAATATATATTTGCCCTTGATCTACTCTGCTGTCATCAGAAATGGGTTTGGACACATGATAATATCATAAGGTAAGTTATTGCTTTGCTAAATAATAGAAATAAAAATAATAACATTAATTCTTTCTCAGTTGAAAGTTACTTCATAGGCAAAAGTAATTTTTTTAAGGTAGCAATGTCATCCTTACTGTGTATAATAATTAGCCCAGTGCCTGAAACATAATAGGCACCTACTAAATCCTTGTTGATTTGTTGTCGACTATTCCATATGAATGATAAACTCTTTTCTAGGGAATATAATACAGGTGGATTTTGCTTATAATGCACTTAATGTATAGAAATTCAAATTAGCAAAACCAATAAAGTGGAAAAGCACTTTTTTATCTTATGTTTTCCTTATTGTGCTTTGGAATAGTGAGGATTTTATATCCATTTCAAATTATTTGAATTACAAAATTACTTTTTTTTACCTTCATGAAAATAATTTTGTTTCGTAGCATAAAATGTGTAAGCCATGCGACAGCCTCTAATATAACCTAAGAATAGTAATTAAAGGTCCTTTATTAGCCATTAGAAATGGGAGACCAACTTAGATTTAACCTGCTGAATTCTTCCTCAGAAGAGAGTGCTTTTCCTAACTAATATAACTTTTTTTCCTTTAATATTGTATTTTAGGGTAATTCTTAACTTATCTATTTAAGATAGGAACTTATTATCTATTTAAGATAGGTTTTTGATTTGGTAAATTTTGGAGTGTCTATTCTTTCATTGTCTCTTGATTTCATAGTAAAGAGCTATGGCCTGTCATGGATAAGTGGATAAAGCATAGAAAAGGACATTTGAACATCGCATACACTCCAGATATTATTGTGGCATTGATACTCAGGCTAATTGGTGAGTTTTTGTGCATGTTGGCATTTGGCTTCTTTCATATGATTTTTTTCCTAAAGCAAAAATTCTAATTAATATAAGTTGTTTCTAAGCTTAACCTACATTTGGGGTTATCTCTTGTATTGGCTTATTTTAAGATGTTTAAGCTGTTTTGGAATTAACATATTTACTTTTCTGAAACATTTTATTTTCTTTTCTTCACATTCCTGTCTATATATGAAAGGAAAATAGCAACTGTGTTTTCTCAAGAAGAAGAAAATTTAGGGGAAACATGGACAAAGAAACTTAAGAGAGGAATTTAGAAAGGGAGAAAAAAGACAAACATTGTTTCAGTGGTGAGAGGAGATACCTCTAATGAATACAATTAAGATAGTTGTAAAGGGAAATGAGTACTTTACTATGGATTATAAGGGATTAGGCACTGAAAGAGATCACTCATTCATACTGCTTCAAGAAAAGATAAGTCAGAACTACTGAAAACAGCTGATATAAATATAAAGAAAAAACAAATAAATATAAAAGTTTGAGGAGGACAATATTAGATTTAGAAGAATGGGGAAAGGTCAAGAAAGTCTTCATCTAGAACAGGGCTGGGGAACCTTTTTTCTGTGAAGGGCCAGTTGGATTTTCATAACATCATTCATGGGCCATAAAAAAAATTATCTACTTACAGAGCTCAAGCAGTGGAAGCTTACTGTACTAGCTTTCAACTCATTGTAGTTGCCTTAGGAAATTATTCTATGGGCCCTATACAATCCACATTCCCCACCCCAATCTAGAAAGTATTGTTAAAGCTGTATCTTAAAGATTCTTTGAAGTAGAGGCAGAAGTTCTTTCCAGGATTTAGCCTATGCAAAGGCATGGAAATGTAAAGTGGAGTGTCATCTATGATAATTTTTGTAAGGTTAATTTGGCTGGGTTGTGTGCAGGATAATACTTTAGGGCTAGAAAGATGTGTTAGGAATAGGAATGAAGGGCTTTAACATACAAAACAGAGGAGTTTGTATTTAGAAGCTTGGGAGTTCATAGCACAAGAAAATGACATTTGCTTTAAGAAAAATTATTTTGGTAGCTGAGTGGGGTGGATGCATTGGAGAGAGACAAGAAGAGGAGACTAGGTAGGCCTTGAATTATTTTGATGGCCTTGTAAGGTTAGAAATGTGAAATGTTGTGGAGATCAAAATCATTTTTGACTTGGGCAGAGTCAGGGATAAAGCAAAAATTACTGTATACCACAGCAACTGGAAAGAAAATTATGTCCCCAGTAGAAATATACATGATCAGAAGGGTGAATTTGAGAGGAAAAATAATGAATTCTGTTTTAAACTGGCTGAGTTTGGAGTAGTCACAGGACCTCTAAATAAAAATGTCAAGCATGCATTTGGTCATGTATGCTTGTCATTTAGTGGAAAGAATAGTGCTAGGTACATATTACACACACATACACACACACACTCACTCACTCACTTAGAGGAAGTGATATGTATGATGTTCCAACAAAGGAGACAGAGCAGAAGCAGGCAGAGGGACAGGTAGGAAGGTAACTAGTGATCCATGTCTTGAAAATGGAAGAATAAAGTGAGTATCTGGAAGGACAGGGCTGTCAGCATTGTCAAATCCTGCAGAGGAGTTAAGAAAACAGAAAGAAAATGTCATTAGATTTGGTAAATATTCCAAATATATTTTTCATCACTTTTGAAAGAACACTTTCATTTAAATAATGAAGTCTGAAGCCAAATTGACCCGTAAGGGTCAAATTGATCAGATTTGATGTTTTGACTTTATCTAAGTATCAAATAATAGTTTAAAGCAATCTTAGGAACTCAAAAAAATTAATTTAATAATTCTACTAAGAAGAAACACTGTTTAAATTTTGCATCATGGAGTGTGGATTGATATTGATCAGAGAACTTAGTTATTAGCAAATGATGAAATTGTTAAGGATTGTGGATTCAAACAATACCAGTTTAGAGAATAAAAATTCATTTTATTTAGTACAAAATACATTGAATTTGAAGTTAAGACTTTTATTCTTGCCATCGCTTAAATTATATCACCTCTGTTTTTCTGTTTCTTTATATGTAAAACAAGGGTTGGGTTATATAATCACTATGATCCTTTTCCATTTTATTTCACATCTCTTTGACTTATTACTGGCTATCTTTGTAAACTGCAGCCTTGAGATTACTCCCATCATCTGTATTTTTCATTCCTGAATAGTGTGATGCTTAATAGAGTTGGAGAAAATTGTGGAATTGTGTTCCCTCTTTTCCCCTCCCATTATCACATCAATCAAAAATCTTTTCCCACTATTTCTTCCTGTCTTGCATGAAGAGGTGAGCTTCTTCTTTGTCAGTGCAAACTTTTCTTTATGTATCCTTGATTTTATTCTCTTTCTCTTGGTTCCTTCTTTGCTAATCACAAATATACCTATTTCTTTTCCACCCTTAAAAAAATTAAATGTATCACTTTATCCTATTATCCCCACTAAGGGGTCTCTCTTCTTTTTCTTGAAGCTTGAAATTGCTTGAAAAATCTATCTAAATTTAGATTTTATTTCCTCTTGTGTGGGACAGGTGCTAGACCCCTTTACCCAAATTGGCTATTCAGAGGCATCTTCAGATACCAAGAGGGAAGCATTTAGTCAGCGCTTGCAAGGAGAGGCCCAAACACACCTGCTGAGCAAGCTCAGCATGGTATGTGGTGTGAGTTGGAATTGGTGAATTGGTTAAATAGCAAAAGATTGGGTTAATTGGATGGATTGAAAAGGAAGTAATCATTGGCCAGTGTTCAGCAATAGTATTTACTTCCTGTGGGACATGTAACTTCCTGAAGCTTAGACCTAGGACCTGACTTTTTGTGCTCCACAGACCTCTGAGAATAAGGATCACGTGATAGACCTGCAGGCCTAGGGTCTGAACAGTAGAGTTTTTGAGAAATCTTCACCTGGCCCATTTAGTCCCTCCTCTTTATATCACACATTTGAAGATTTCTCACACCAATCCTGATACATTTCTTCCACTAGAACATCCTTGTCATCTAGGCTTTCAGGCTGGTCCATCTCTTCAATATCAACTGTAACCTGCCCTCTACCATTTACAACCAACACCTGCACATCAGTGGAAGCTTTCAGGAGCCATTTTAGCTAAGAAATCTTGGACTATTCTGGTGGTTAAGTGCATAAGCAATTGGATGACAGGATATTGCTGCTTAAACCAATGAGCACACTGGAATCTTTGACATAGCATCACAAATCACAAATAACTACTATACAGTTTTCAATCTTAAATTTTAGATTAATCACTAAAAATCTCAATCAAAAACCTCCAGAAAGCTAAAGGTGAAGAGACTGGAACTCTACACTCAGAACCAACCTTTTTCCAAACCTGGCAAGTTCACAAAGCAGGGACAGAAGTCTACCCCCTGCCTGTCCAACTAGAAATCCCACTACCCCTGGGCTATCCCATGGTTGTTGCCTTCCCCTAGATCAGCCTGCCTAGTTATTCCCCCTCGTGGAATCTTTCTCCCCTCCCCTCCCCCCCCCCCCATGTGGTATACTCCTAATTCCACTAAGTCTTGTCCTTATATCTAACTCTTTTAGGATGCCAAGTCCCTTTCAGGATTTAGTTTCCAGCTAAAGTCATGCCCCAACTTCATAGTGTTCTCCCTTTCTCCTGGCAAATGGCAAGTTCTCTCTACTAAAGAACTTGCCCTTTTCTTCCATCCTGCTCCTCTCCGGGCCCTCATATCTCCTCTCTTTCTCTCACAACAACTTATCAAATCAATAATCCTTAACAAGTTTAGCAGTATTATGACAAAAACTCCTACTCCCTAGCAGTTTGACAATTTTCACAAGTGATAGCCAAATAAACATATACATATAAAATAAACATATACAAATAACATAGTCTATCACAAAAATGGATAGGATTCTCATATCATATATAGTTGTTCCAATTTTATTGTATGCATTGATACAATTTAATAGTTTATTAAATGGAGAGATTTACTGGGACCAAATGGATCCATGTTTGGTCCCAGGGCTGAATGAGACAATCATCTCAAAGAATCCAGCCCTGAAAAAGATTCTTTTATAAGGTAACAAGAACAATGACATAATGGAGGAGGTACCTGGATGGGGATGACTTAATGGGGGGGTGGCACCTAGAATGACATAATGGGAGATACTGGTGGAGAGGCTCCTGATATTCTAATGACATCTAAAATGGATAAAGACCTTTATCCCATTAAACATTAAGAGGGAATAAGTATAGCCTAAAGTCTAAGGTATTAATAAGACATTTATCCTTGCAAACATTAAGAGGGAATGGTTATAACCTGAGGCAGAGTAACTAAATAGGACAATTAGGGAAACTGGGTCAGGACATTAAAAGGGAACTGTGGCCACAACAACATCAATTAAGAAGTTATTTTAAAAATTAATACTTTACCTTGTGATATTCTAACTAGATGTTCCATTCAAAGTATCAATTGCTTTTGCAAATCAGTCTTTCTTGTCCCTTGTTTTTAAAATCACCTTTTTTTTTTTTTAACTTTTAAGATTCACAATATAGCTAATATCTAAATAACTTTGGACCAAATTTTATAAAACTTAAACAAATATAAAGCTCCAACTGAGCTGACAAAATTGTAAAACACTCGACCTCTTAAAATGTGTTACCAGAACTTTATAGCTTAAAATAAAATACAGATTTAAATTTCCAGTAGTGTTACAGTATTTGCATACAAATTTCTAAGATCTTGTGCTTAAAGTAAACAAACTCACAATTCTAGCATATGCCATTTAATAGTGACATAAAACTTATAACTCTTCTTGGTGGTATCTAAGGAGGGTGGCCTTAAGCTCAACATTCCTGATATAAAAGCCTGTTATTAGAAGTTCTTCCTACTTAACAGACTTGTAAATTATGAGTAAACTCATTTATTCAATGAGACCTATGTAACACAAACAAATTATTCCTCAGGTATAATAATTTTAGTAAAGAATTTTAAGAAGCTTAACTAATTTACAATTTAAGAGGAATTTCAGAAAAAAGACTCCACTTCCCGTCTGTTCACTTTCTTTGATGGATAATCAGCTTTCTTTGTTCTCTTTTATCTCCCCCTAGAACTGCATATTCTCAGGTTTCCAGGTTTTAAAAGTGCAGACCTGATCTAGATAAAGTTTTTTGTTTTTTGTTGTTTCCTTGTGAATCAGAAAAGGCTGTTTACTGCCGGTTTTTAAAAGCAGCTGAGTGATTTTCTGTTTTTCCCAAAGTTCCCAAACTCTTAAATTGTCTATTAACACTGTGCAAAGAGATTTATATACATTTGCTTTTATTATCATATCTCAAATAACAAATTTCACTAAACTGAAAGGGCTTATTTTCTTTTTCTTTCAGTTACTCCTCCTTCCACATGTTCCTTTATCCTATTGTGTGGGACAGGTGCTAAACCCCCTTCCCCAAATTAATTAATCAGAGACCTCTTCAGATACAAAGAAAAAGCATTTATTTAGTCCCTGCAGGAAGAGGTCCAAGCACACCTGGGAAGCATCTCAGGTCCCAACATGTGTTCTATCTGACAATCCAGAAGCTTGCAGAGGTTAAATAGCAAAAGACTCAAGTTTTTTCATTGGATACACTAAAAGGAAGTAAACCATCATTGACCAATGGTCACCAATATTTTCTGCTCCCTGTGGGTCACATCATTTCCTGTCACTGATCTAGTATCTTGGCCTTTAGAGACTTCTAGGCCTTGAGATCATGTGACTTCTGCAATCTGGGCCCAAGACCTGATCTGTCTCTGTAGACTTCTAGGAATAAGGATCATGTGACTTAAGTCCCCATTTACTATGTACTGTCCTCCTCATGGAGCTCTTAATTTAGTTGAATTTGCTTCCAAATTACTTTATATACATACAAAATTAATTTATCTCAACATTGGTATTGTATGTTAGTCTCACCTAAAAACTCATATAAAATCATCAAATATGAAGCAATTAAATCTAATAAAATTAACATTTATATAATCTTTGTTTTATGCTGAGCACTTTTGTAATCTTGAAATGATCAGTTGCCAAACTCTCCAATCATTGCTTTAAAAAATTAGCTAACTTTATTTTCTTGCCCCCTAGTTTGGCAGAGCTAGAGGCCACAGGAAAAATTCAGGCTTTTTTCCCCCTCTCTTTTAAGGTGGAAGTTTTTTTTTTTTTTTTTTTTTTGCTGGCTGCATTTTAAATTTTTCCAGGTAGCAAAATCTAGCTCACAAAAGATATGTCACCAACATACTGCACAAAGATACAAATATAGACATAGACAAAAATTACATGAAAGAGGACTGTCCCTTCTCCACACAAAACAGCGATATCTCATCAAGTGCACTCCTTGCTGGTAGTTGAGATTTTTTGCTCCAAAGATTAGGTTTGCATTGCTCCTTCCCCTCTCTCTGGGGAGAGCAACTCCAATCTCATGGTTTGGGATCCTTTAATACACAGAGATGACCTCTCAACTTGGATTCCTAAACCGAGAGGGATCTCCCCCCATCAAGCAGCCATCCAGAGTGCCCCTGCTCTGTGCTGTTTATCAGAACTTCAAACAGGAAGCATTTATTTAGTTCTTACAAGAAAAGGTCCACACACACTAACTGAGCAGATACAGAGCCTTTCAGCCCATCTTCCAGCATGGTATCTGGGGATGAGCCAGAAATAGTGAGTTAGTTAAATAGCAAAAGACTTGGTTTCATTGGATGGATTGAAAAGGAAGTAACCATTGACCAATGGTCAGCAATGATATCTACTTCCTGTGGGTCTCATAACTTCCTGACTTAGGGCCTGAACTTTTCTGCCTTACAGAACTCTGAGAATAGGGATCATGTTATAGGCCTGCAGGCCTAGGGTCTGACTCACTCCATCTCATCAACTTTTTGAGAAATCTTCACATGGTCCCATTCACTATTGACCCTCTTGTTTTGACACCCTTTGCAATCTCTTTCCTTATCATTCAACCAAAATTGCTCTCCAAATTCACCAATGATTTTCTTAGTCATCTTTCTTGACCTATCTGCATCCCAAAACTGTCAATTACCTTCTTTTCTCAGAAAAAGAGATTATATAGATTTTTGTGATCTTACCTCCTATTGGTTATTACTTGATTGGTGTCTGTTCCTGCTAAAGTTATCTAGCTATTATCTTCTATCTCTCCTTTTAGGGGCTAAACTAATTAAGATATCTACCTTCAGTCAGAGTTTTTAACTTAGTTTCCTCTTACTCTCTAAACTTTCTAGCCAATCTTTTAACTATAATAGCTTTCTCTAGTTACCATTGATTTCTTAATTGCCAAATTTAATAGCAATTAAGTCCTCATCTTTCTTAACTTGTTTTCAATATTTAACATTATTCATAACCCTCTTAACTTTAATACTCTCATTTCTATAGGTTTTCACAACCTTTCTTCTGGTTGTCCTACCCCTGTGGCTATTTTTCAGTCTCCTTTGCTACATCTTCATCCAGGTCATACTAACTAGACGTTCCCTGGGGCTTCTGCCTGGGAATTATCTCTACATTATCTCCCTTTGTGATCTTAATGCCTTCCATAGCATTAACTGTCCTTTCTTTTAGATGAATCTAATATCTACATATCTGGCACTAATCCTTCTTCCAAACTTTAGACCTAAGTCACCAATTCCCTTTTGTATATTTTGTATGGACATCATGTAGACATCTCAAACTTAACTGTGTTCTAAATAGAATTCATTGTCTTTTCTTTCAAACTTTTCCCTCTCAAGTTTACCATTACTGTCAAAGACACTACTATCCTTCCAGTCACTCAGACTTTCAATCTTCATGTCATCCAGGCACGTGCGCATGCGTGCACACACATACACACACACACACACACACACACACACACACACACACACACATTCAAGCTGTTGTCATGTCTTGTTACTTTTTCCTTCACAAAATTTTTTCTACATGTACTCTTCTCTTCATTTACACAGTACTACCCTAGTGCTTGCCCTTGTCATTTTATGCTTAGACTACTGCAATAACTTTCTAATGATCACATACCTCAGTTCTCTTCTCACTTCAGTCCATCCTCTATTCATCAGCCAAAAGGATCTTAAAGCACATGTTTTATCATATTATCCTATCAGTGACTCTCAGATGTTTCCAAGATCAAACATATAGCTCTGTTTTGATATTTAGAGACCTGCATTATTTGGTTCCTTTCTATCTTTCCAGTCTTTTCATACCTTACTCCTTGCTACACACTGTGATCTATGAAATATGGCCTCCTTGCATCCATCACAGTTAATTTTTCTCTTATATTTGCATTGACTATGCCCCATATCTGGAATGCTATTCTTCTTAGTTGCCTTTTTCTTTCAAGAACTCAAACTGAGCCTTCTATAAGGAGACCTTTGACCCCTTCTCTATCTTTTCCTTCTAAGATTTCCCTTCACTTATCCTCATTCTATCCCCCCATTTTCCCCCTTCTTCTCTCTCTCTTTTCTCTTTCTCTCTTTCCCCATCTCTCCTCCCTTTTTGTCACCCTCAATTAGAATGAGCTCCTTGAAGGGAGAAACATGGATAGTGTTTTTGCTTTTCTATTTCCAATGCTTAGCCTGATGCTTGACACATAGTAAACACTTAATAAATTCCTCTTGACTGACTGACTGACTGAAAAATCTTATTTCTGAATTAGTAATTTTAGCAGTAGAATACTGATTGAACATTTTTTTAAACTAATATTACTGGAAAATAATTCAGAATTTTTCCACAAAATAGTGGGAATAACAAATTCATTTTAATTAATTGCTAATAAGATTATTTGATTTAAAAAATTTTTTTTGAACATTTTCAATTTTGATATAAGTTGAAGATTAACATTTAAAATGCTTTAACTGACATTTGCATCATAGAGTTTCAGAGCTTTTACATGGGATGGTAGAGATCTGATCCATTTTCCCCTTATTTTACAGATTTTATAGAGGGACTGTTTAATAGCAGAGCATCAAAAAGATCCCAAGAGTGCTCACTTATGTTAACAACAGACATAGAACATAATGAAAATTGAATGAAATTTTTTAAAAAAGAACAATTTCATTCAACAGTTGTTTATTGAATGTCTACTTGTCTACTAAAATACTAGGAAAGCGTGGGATATAGAAGAAATATAAATAAAACATGACCTCCGCTTATAAGAAACATACTTTAATTAAAATCAAAATATAACCTAAATAATATCTAATGGGCCATGAGTCATTGGGGATAAAGAGAAAATGCAGAGCCATCCCTGTAATACTTAAACTGTGCTTTGCCAAAAAAAATGAAATACTACCCTGGTAGAGGGAAATGGCTTTAAAAAAAAAAAAAAACAAAACTGGAAAAATCCTATCTTTTGTTCAACTTAGTGTTATGGAGCTAAATCACACTGCAAACCTATAAGAATGAAATTTATTCAGCCATTATAGTTAACTTATGAATTCATAGATGGATTGAATCATTAAATTTGTGGTTATCTCTTCTCAAAGTTGGTTATCACTTTCTCCCCAAACCTTTGTGCCCAAATGGCCACTAGCCTTTCCTTTTTATTGTTTCCAAGGTTGTGGTCTATCACTTTTGCTGTGTCATTCTTAAAATTTTGTTTTACATAATGTAAAATCCAACCAAGCTGATGTTTAAAAAAACTTTTATCTTTGGTCTCACATTTTAGATTAACTTGCTTCCTTTTCTGATATTTCACTCTTTCACTTTGTTTAGCACAGGCACATTTCATTTTCCATCCAGTCATCTCATCTTGTTTCTGAGCCTTATATCAGGTCACATCAGATGCTCAGAGACACCTCATTTCACAATTATTCATTTCTTTTGCTTCCTTCATTCAAACAGCTTATGAAATCCTGCCTCTTCCAGCAAGCATTACCCAATTGGAAAAGAGGTAATCATTTTCCTCTGGTCCTACACTATCTTAGAAAATTTCCAAACTCATAATTATGCTTTCATTCACTGTTTTATACTTAATCTCTTTGCTCTCATTTTCTAAATGTATTTATTAGAGTAGAAAAACAGACAAATCTTTTAATATTCTTTTAATACATTCTTTTAATTTATTTTTAAAACATTCTTTTTAATACATGAGATTATTAAGGAGTTGACAGTACCCACAATTGAATAGAGTATATTTCTATTTCAACTTCATGTATTCACAGTAATCTGAACTTTATACATTTTGAGTATCAATTGGATATTTATTTGATAATTTTTGACAGTTACTGTGATGAGTAGCAAAAACGAATAACTTAATAGTTTAATTTCACTTAATAATACTATTAAGTTCAAAAAGAAGAATATATATATCCTTTCCAAGATGTAATAGGTGCAATGGGACTATTTCGGTAGGAATGGAAAGGGTGAAGTGCTCATACCTGTGCTTATGTAAATCACTAGAGTGGCTACTATATGTTGTTTGATTGAAGATTGTAAGCATTTGAGTCGGACCAATTAAGATACTATTACAGTAGATTAGGTAGATGAGAATTAAGATAGTGACAACATGCTAGTAGGGGGAGATATGTGAAAAAATTTGTGGAAATAGAAATGACAAGCTTTGGTAACTGGTTTAGTATATGGATAATCGAGTCAAAAATTGAGGATATATAATTGGAAAGATCAGTACTCAACAAAAATAGAGAAGTTTAGAAGATGAATAGATTTGGAGGAAAATCTTTATGGTTTTTATTTTGCACATGTTGAATTTTAGATCCCTTTGGAACAATTAGTTCAAAATGTTTACTAGATGGCTGATGAGAATAGAAAGAAATAAAAGAAAATTTGAGAAGGCAGCAATCACTTTTATATGAAGTGGGGCTAAAAAGAACATCAGGAAAGATTTCATGACAGGATTATTATCTAAATTGTTCCTTAAATGAAAAGAACTATATATTTAAAAAACAAACAAACACTTTCTGATCTTGTGAGGAAATCGTTTTCTAATTCTAGAGGAAATAGAAAGGTGCCCTATATTCAAGAAGTCTTTTTGGAGAGATGGGTGTAACACATGCAAAACAGAGGACAATACAGGGTTTCGTACATACTAAAACAGTACCTTAAGTACAGTAAGAACTGAAAGAAGGAATTTTTAAAAAATATAATTTGGTTATGTTTAGAACCATTTTTATTTTTAATCCAAGTTAGATATATTTTTATGGATCCTGAAGAAAACAGAGGAGCCCCAAATAGATAAATTTGTCAAAGTTGAGCAAACATATCTACCTCTGTCCTCATGTTAGGACTCCTTTGAGAGTAAACGGCAAAAAGCAGGCTGAAGAAACCAAAGGGTACAAATTGTTGGAGGAAGTCAATGAAAACATTATTTTACTTTTGATTGAATCAGTTTTCTGTGGAACAAATATACAGTTAACAAAACAGTTGCTGTGAAATGCTAACATACATCTTAAAAATTATAATTCAGTTTACTTTTATAATATAAAATTGAACAAAAGTTAGTTTTGTTCTTTTTGGTATATCTGAAGCACTTTTTCCTCCAACCTATGAAACATAACTCAAATCATTCCCTGCCACATGAGAGATATATGTATTAAATGTGTCTTAGAGCACTTTTATTTCAGCAGACATTAAGTGTTTGTGTTCAAGGAATTGTTTTAAATTCTAAGATTATTGAGCATATATCCTGGTTTTTTGTTTGTTTAAGGCTCACATTTCTAATAGGAGGAAAGCACATGTAACCAAATAACTACAATGAAAGGCAAATAGAATATTTTCAAAGAGAAGAACACTTCTAGTTAGAGGTTACAGGATAGTATTCCTAGCATTGTGAAGGAAAGTTTAATAGTCAAAGTGATACTTAAGTTGGATATTGAAGGAATATGTATTTCAGAACAAGAGAAAGGGAGCTCATTACCAAGAATGAATACAAATGAACAGGGTCCTAGGAGGCAGGTGATGCCATGAAGAGAATAAGAAGTAGAAAGTCAGATTTTTGGAAGAGAAAGTAAGTTCAGCTTAGGGTATGTTTTGATGTGGAGACAGACCATCGGATGGGAATTATACAATTGGGAGGGGAAAAAAAAAAAGATAAGTTATGGAGAAAAGTATTGGGTAGAGATTTAGGAGTTAACTACATTGAGATTACAATTGAAACCCTGGGAATGAATGTGATTATCATGGTAAAGTGACAGTCAAATGAGAAGAGAAAAAGATAAAACTTTGGATAATACCTTTATTTAAAGAGTAACCGAGAGATTAGAAAAGGAAACAGGAAGGAAGCAGTCTGAAGAATGATAATGATGTCTTAAAGTGTAGTTCACATTGTCAGATGCCTGAGATAGGTAAAGAAGGAAGAAAACAGAAAAGAGGACCAATGGAGGTAGGCTTAAGCTGGTCATGAATGATTTGAATGGATTGAAAGGGACATATGGATGCATATTTTTAACTGTCTTTCTATCATGTGATCTTTTTTTTTCCTTATAGAAATGTAAATGCAATTGTGGATATGGTCATTTTAGTTTGTTTGCTGTTATGTGACAATTACTTCAGAGGAAGACGTGAAGGAATGATGGAAAAAGAGATAAAGATAACAGTTTTGAATTCTTATTGAAAATAGCTAATAATACTTAACTAAAGATATCTTTTATGTCATTTTTTTTTCTTATAGGTCGTTTAGGCCAACTAGGTTTGAAGGAAGGATTTGCTTCTGCTGTGAAAAATATCAGTTCTGTGATTTGTATGTTTATACAGCATTCAAATGAAGAAGGTAAACATGGTTTTATAAAAAATCATTATACTCTTTAACCTTAATTCTTATCTCTTGATAAGCAGTGATTTTACAGAAGAGAAATTAGGCTAGAACAACAGCAAGATCACCATATAGGATTCTAGTAATACATTTTAGTTTTCTCTGAAACCATAATCTTAAACTCAATTCCCACTGTTCTCTTAGCATTGAAATGTCTTTTTATTTTAAGAATGAGAACTCAAATCTTTATCTATCAAAGGTCTCATATATTACAGAATCTTTACAAATAATACTTTTTTTTGCTGATATCCTTCAAAGTAATTTTATAAATATTATATTTTGTATTTGTTTTTCATGGGAAGAACTCAGAGTTCAAAGTAATCCTTTTGCCTACTCTGTGACACCAGTGCAAAATGATCTGTTTTGAGTAGAGAGAAATTGAAGCATAAACATTAAACAAGTTCATGATCTTAAACAAATTTGGAGCTAAGTGGAATCTGGTTCAGATATTTAGTTATACTCCCTCTTCATAAAACAATGATTGTCTCACATATAAGTAATCATCAGATTAAGAGTTTAGATATAGCTTCATGGTGTTTACTATATCTCTATAGTTCTCTCTGATTCTTTTAGGATATTATGTACTTCTGCCTCTATTTGTAAAGCACTTAGCATGTTCTGGGCATATAATATTAAGCCACTTAACAAGTACTTGTTTCCTTCCTCTTTATAAGAGTACAGTGAACTAAATGAACTAAGTCTCAAAAAGAGTAAAGTCTGAGAGATCCAAGATCAAGACTTTCTAACTATGCATAGCTAAGTCATAAGAGTTAGAGCTGCAAACAGAGACCCTTAGATATCATCTAATTACCTTCTTTTCACAGGAAAGTACATGAAAGATAAATGCCCCCAATCACACAGATACTTTGTGGGTAAATTGGGATTCAAATCTCGATTTCCCTGATTCCAAATCTAGTATTCTGATAACTGTACCTAACTGCCTCTTAGATTTTGTCACATCATCTTAAGGTTGTTGCAGCCCTCGTTGCTTTCATTAATTGTGATTTTTTTCCCTCAGTCTTTTTATTTAATTTTCATTTATGGAAAGAATTTATATTTCATAGTATCCAAATTATATGAATAGCCTGTCATGTAAATTTTCTGAAAATTCTTAATACAGTTCCTCCAGACCTTAAATAATAATGACTGAAACTCTTTCCAGATGTGCCCTGGAGTATTCAGTTAGCAGCTGTATATGCTCTTTGTGACTTGAGTCCCAGCAATCCCGCAGAAGTGTCCAAGGTACTAGAAAATTGGACAAGAGTGACCACAAAGAACATCCCATCTGCTGTTGTGAGCTGCTTAGCTGAAGTCAATTTGTTGTGTGCAGCAGAACTCAGCTAAACCATTGAGAAGAAAGACACTGCATCTGTCCAAGTGCCTTTTTGTCTTTATCAGAAGAGTTGGTTGATACAATTCAGAAATGATCAAAGCAATATCAGCAACAAAAACAGGCAAAAGACAGAGACATTCCTTATTGCTATAGACAAAAAAGAAAAAGTTGAAATGACTTTATTCAGAAGGCATGTCCTTCCTAAAATTATCGTATTATTGAATATACATTTCATAGAAGCTTGTCATGTTTTAAATGATGATGGGTTGAAGTATTGTATTATGATCAGATAACAAAAACTTGAACTTTGCCCTTTTTGCTGCAGAAAGTATCTTTTTTAGTGTTGGCTTTTAAAAAAAAAATATATATATATATATATGTGACATTTTAAATTTAATCAAACAATGAAAATGCTATTGGTTCTTGAACCAAAACAGTTTCTGGACTATGCACTCAAGATAGAGAATTATATAGCTAAGAAAGACTTGGATAGCAAAGTCTTCTGTTACTGAGCCTACAGATGGGCTACAAAACTGTATTTTTTTGTTTGTGGTGGGCTTCTGGAGAGAATAAAAGACAAAGCTCTTGCCAGAAATTCATTTTAACTTATTTTCTCCTCATTTGTAAACTTCGGCAAAACTGTTCCGTTTCATCCTATTGTAGCAGGAAAGGGCATCTGAGAAGTCAAAACTAAATTTCAAATGCAGTTTTATGTATTAAGTTACATGTATATAAAAGAGTCAGAGATAACCAGTAGATCTCTGTGTATGTTTTGTATGTACAGTATAATGCTATAATGTGTTTCACATTTGATGATGTTCCCACTTTGGGAATTTTAGTGTTTGTATATAGAAAAGGGGTTTAATAACTCACCATGGTTCTGATTTGTCTTGTATTCATTTCTTAAAATGCCTGTACATGTTCATGTTCTTTGTTGTTTTTTATAATAAAAACAAAATGAACCATGCAAACTGTCTGTATTAATAAAGAAAAATACTTGTTGTCTTTTATTCCTAGAAATGTTGAAAATAGGTGGTTAACACAGAAGCTTTTATAGAAAATCACTTATTTATTATATGGAACATCAGTTGCTTTTGATACTTACTAATACTAGTTCTAATCCTACTACCACTAATTTTTTTTTATTACTAGTTTCTAATACAATCCAACAACAAATTTCTCAGATTGCATTTTTAGTTAAGTGAATTGTCCAGAATCACACAGCTGGGAAGTGTTAAATGTCTGAGGCCAGATTTCTCCAGATTTCAGGGCTAGTGCTCTATCCACTGTGCTACCCTACCTGACCCAGTATTGCATCTATATAGCACTTTAAGGTTTGTAAGATGACATATATGTTAAATGTATATATACATTTATGTTGTCATTTTGGTTCTTACTCTTGTTGACCCCATTTGAACTTTCAGAGTTATTAGAGTGGTTTGCTTCTCCATCCAGTTCATCTTACAGATGAGGAAATTCAGGTAAACAGGATTAAGTAATTTGCTCAGGGTCACAGAGTTGATAAGTGTCTGAGGCCATTCTTGAACTCAGGTCTTCCTGTCTCCAGGCCTGGTGTTTTTATCCACTGTGCCACCAAGGCAACTAGGTATCAAGTGGAAATAGACAGATACACACACACACACACACACACACACACACACACACACACACACACATACGTATTTAAACAAAAGAGATATGATTCTTTTTTATATCCATTTGCTTAAGCAATTAAAGAAATCTGTGACATTTCATTGTGTGGGTACTTCATCAGTGAAAACTGGCCCTTTTATTCTTCGTTTAGTTATTTCAATACACACACTTAAAAAAACTTAGTTGAAAAGTCAAGGAAAAATTGATATATCCCACATTTATCAACATATATCAAGACTATTAACTGGGTACTTTTTTCTTAATTTTCTTAATTCTAAAATTTAGCATGTCCCCAAAAAAGGACATTTTTATATACAAATCGAACCGGAAACAATCATGTGAAAATACAAATCTGTTACTTAAAATTTCCCTTTTAATATCTGTATGTAATGTATCATCATATAATGTAATACATTTTTAAAACTAATTTTTTAGCATCTTTCATTTTTCTAGTTCTTAAAACACTCCCAATAGCTCTCACCTTCCTCCTTCCAGAGACCCATCCCATAGAAGTAAAATTATTTTTAAGACATAGAAGGAAAATATAGCTAAAAAGCAATAAATACATTGGAAAAAGTCTAAAATAATACGAAATGTCCCATACTTATAGATCTCACAGCTTTGCAAAGGAGTGTTTGGGTGCAAGGGTATTTTCCTATGTCCCTTTTCTGAGGCTATCTTTGTTCTTTGTAATTCTTAATGGTCACCTAATTGTTTTGTAGTTCTTTCCACTTACATTTTTGTAGTCTTTTGTGCATATTATTTTCTTGGTTCTGTTTACTTCCCTTAACCTCTTAGTGTAAGCTTATCCATGCTTTTTTGTATTCATAATTCATCACTTAGAGAACATTCCATTATATTTCACAGGCATTTAGTCATTCCCTGACCAATATATCTTGAGAGAACTTAACAGTAACCAATTAAATTCCTCAAAGTGATAAAAAGACTAAAAGGAGATGGTGTGTTTATCCAATTTATAGATGACACAAAGCTTAGAGGATAACTAACAGTGCATGACAGGAGCCAAAAGGATTTTTATAGGCAATACAGCATTAGGCTAAATCTAATAAGATGAAATTTAGCAGTTTGGTAGGGATAAATGTAAAATCTTCCACCTGCTTACAAAAATCAAGAGGCATAAGGCACTGTTTTGAAAAAGCATTGTAAAAGGTTGCACTGCATTGCAAGCTCTATGAAACAATAAACTGATGTGAGCCAAAGAAAACAAACATGTTCTTGGGTTGCATTGATGAGACCCAGAGTTTTAATGAATAAGGAGTACATAGTCCCCTTGTACTCTGCTTTTATTAGATCCTATCTGCGCTACAGGGTTCAGTTCTGGGCACTGGATTAAGAGAAGTGTAATTGTCCAGAAGACAACAACCCAGACAGTGAAGGCTTTTGAGTTCAGGCCATATCACTTGGAGGAGTTAGTTCTATTTTGTTGCCCTACTCTTTGCGATCTTTTTCTGGGGGGGAGGGGGTGGGAGAGGGACAAAGATACTAAAGTGGTTTGCCATTTCCTTCGCCAGCTCATTTTACAGATGAGGAAACTGAGGTAAACAGGTGGAAGCGACTTACTTAGGATCACAGAGCAGTTAGGATGTGTCTCAGGTGGGATATGAATTCTTGTTTTCCTGACTTCAGTCCTCTAAGTACCCACACACACAGACGCACGCACGCTTGTGCACACTCCTCTGACCATCTGCTGCCCATGATGTATTTTACCTATAGAAGGAAATAGGAGGTGGGTATGACAGAGGGAACCTTAAAACTGCCCTCCCTGACTATGCTGGGGGGAAGCCATGAGGTGAACTCTGAGAAACTCTCCTCTGGGACAGCCTGCCTCAGGGAATCAAGATAAAATGGCTTCATTCTGTTATTTTTGTGGGACTAGCTGCACCTTTTATTGAGCTGAAAATTAGTCCAGGACCACTCCTAGTAGCTTGAGTAGTCTCATTCATCTGATATCTAGGCTTGGGGGCAGTTACTACATTAAAGGAATCTCATTCAATTGATTTCTTATAAAAAAAACTCCTAACTTGCAGAAGTCCGGAGTAGGAATTATGCCATGTCAAGGAACCTCTCCCTCCTTGGCATAGCTGCCTGCCAGGACTCCTACCCACGTGAGGAGACCCTCTTCTCAGTGAAAAGCTTTTGTTATCTCTCTGCCAAGACCTTGTCACTCAGAAGTCTGTCTTGCTAACAAAGCTTGCTTCGGCAGTGCCAACAGTAAACTTCCTTTTGCCAGTCAAACTTTTCAGGTTTGTGAATTCTTTTCCAGTTGGACCTGCGTCAACCAGAAGGGGTTCCCATAAATCTCTGCACTGCCACTAACCGCATCAGGTATTCCATTACAGATGAGAAAGCTGAGGCGGACAAATGACTTGCCCAGGATCACATAGCCAGTAACTATAAGTCTGGGCTAAAATTCATGTCTTCCATACCAGAGCTCATTTCATTAACTGATGAAACTAACACCATTGAATCACTGAGATCAGATGTTTTGTTGCAGTATGGCAGTGTTTTCCTAACCAATATTTCTGTGAAGGGCTCCATCTCCCAGCCATCCAGGTTGCAACTTAGGAGTCGTTCTTGGCTCTTCCTCTTTCTCCCCAACAACCAGTTAAGCCAAGTTTTGTCCATATGACCTTCACAATGTAAAGGTCTCACATTTATCCCCTTGCTCATATAATCATTGCCCTAATTCAGGCTCTCATTATCTTTTTCTTGGATTATTGCATTACTTCTCTACTTGATGACATCCATGTTTGCAGCTTCTTTCTACAATCAGTCCTCCACACAGCTGATGAACTGAGAGTTGTAAAGAATTGCTATGACTATTTCTTCTTTGTATCCCTAACACCTAGCACTTATATGTTATTGATATTCTTCCTCTCTTCAAGTACCATTGGTTTTCCCCAGGTTTATTACATATTTACTCTCTTTCAAACATAAATTGAGTGTTTGAACATAATAAGAGGGCTTAATATTTACAGATATCCTCTTTCAAATCTTTACAAACATTCTTAGGCCTCTTCCAAATTGTCCTGCTTGATTCCTGTTTCCTGTACATGACATCCTTTTTCCTACAACTTCATCTTTGCAGAGACTAACCTTAATTTATGGAATGTACTCACTCCTTCAGGGACTAAAAGTATCTTAGCTTGACTTAAACTGCTCTTTAAAAAATTGCTTTATGGAAGTTTTTTATTTAAAAAAAATATTTCCACCAATTTTAGGACATTAAAAAATCATTTTTTGTAATTTTTGGCCAATAACTGAAGGCATGCGTGTTAGTCTTTAGTTTTTGTTTGTATCAATAAATCATAAATGGCCTGTTTCTGACTACTCTTAAATTGTTCCATGTTTAAAGGAGAAAATGCAGTATATAAAATCAGTTGATCACATGACTCTAAGATAAGATGCTGAAATACACAGGAAGGGTTTGGGATGTTCAATGAGGACTAACTTGCTGTGAGAGCTGACTGAGCCCTTTTCAGGGCTGTTCATCCACCTTTGATGTTCACCTTCACCTCACTCCCACCTGTGGCCCTAAGAAGCTGTAGCATGGACAGCAGTCATCTTAGCAGATGGGCCAACCAGGTTGAGGATAGCCAGAGGACTCAAACAGAAAGGAGTAGAGAGGAAAGGGAAAGGAAAAAAAAAAGGAGAGGGAAAGATAGGGGAAGGAAGAGATGAAAAAAAGAAGAGAGGGAAAATTGAGAGAAACAGAAAGAGCATGCACAAGGGTGTAGGACGTTTTAAACCAAAGGTTTCAAGCACATCTTGAGTCTGAAAACTGTTTAAATTAATGCCATTCAATGTCACAGGTTAAAGAAGACAAACTGTTGACTGCTTCAGTCATTTCATAAATGTAGGCACAAAGGGCACATTTTAAATTCAGGTCAGTACCAGTGTAACTGCTACAAGAAAATAAGAACAAATGGAAGTAAGCAACTACTTCATTTAAAATTAGAACATTGATCAGAAATTTATTTTTTGTCTCTAATACTAGTAAATTTTTATATCTTTTAAGTCTCTATTTCAGATGTAGAAATTGCCCTTCGTTACACTACTTTAGAATTACTTCTTTAAAAAAAAATCTTGTTGAACCAAATCAGTTCTAATGGAGCAGTAATGAACTGAACCAGCTACACCCAGCGAAAGAACTCTGGGAGATGACTAAGAACCATTACATTGAATTCCCAATCCCTATATTTTTGCCTGCCTGCATTTTTGATTTCCTTCACAGGTTAATTGCACAATATTTCGGAGTCCGATTCTTTTTATACAGCAAAATAATGGTTTGGACATATTTACTTATTTTGTATTTAATTTATACTCTAATATATTTAACATGTATTGGTCATCCTGCCATCTAGGGGAGGAGGAGGTGGGGGGAAGGAGGGAAAAAATTGGAACAAAAGGTTTGGCAATTGTCAATGCTGTAAAATTACCCATGCATATAAATTGCAAATAAAAAGCTATTTTAAAAAAATCTTGAAATGATGTACTATAATTATCAATACTCATTTGTTTTAACATTGAAAAAAGGGAGGACGCCAAAAACTGTTTTGCCAGTAGAGGGTGCTCACGCCAAATACAAAACAAATACTTGCAAAATGACTAGAGGCACCTTAGTTCAAGTTAAACTGGGCTTTAAAAAGTTGCTTTGGGAAAGATTTTTGTTTAAAAAGAAATCTATTAGCACCAATTGTAGGACATTAAATATCATTCTTTTTAAGTTTTGGTCAATGACCCTGCAAATATGTGTGGTAATCTTTACTTTTTGTTTGTTTGTTTGTTTTAATAAATCATAAGTATCCTGTTTCTGGGTCCTCATAAATTATTCCATGTGTTTAAAGAAGGAAATACAGTATATAAAATTGGCTGGTTATGTGAGTCTAATTAGGATAAGATGTTGAAATTTGCCTAGGCATCTCAGGACCTTTCTTCAGATACTAACATTAAATAAAATACATACAGCTTAAAGGAACCTTTAAAATCTTCCAGTCCAACCTTCTCACTTTGAAGATCAATATACTGACACGCAGATAGTAAGTGATTTCCTGAAGGTCATAAATACATCTTTAAAATGAATATCTTCTTGCATCAAGATATCTATCTAAGCCCTTTTTGATTACTATTTCAAGGAAATTCCAATTCAGTAAAAACATCAGTACAATTATGCCTTTTTTAAAACAACCCTACTATATAAAGATCCAGATGAAAAATATTAAATAAAAGGTGATTACTTTTTCTAGGTAAAGATTTGAAAGGGGATATCTATAAATATTAAGCCTTTTTATTATGTTCAAATACTCAATTTATGTTGAATGTATAAAATGTAACATACATACACACACACACACACACACACACACACACATATATATATATAATTTTTCATTAGTATTTTGTTTAGACCATTATTGGGAATAAAGAAAGTAAATAAACATATAAACATGCACAGGGGCAGTGAGATGACACAATAGATAGAGTACTGGTCCTGGAGTCAGGAGGACCTAAATTCAAATGGGACTGTATACATTTAACATTTACTAACTGTGACCTGGGAAAGTCACTTAAACCCAATTGCGTCACACAAAAACACTTTTGGGACCAATTCTGTTGTTTTACATTTAAGTAAAATATTCCTTTAGTTATACTCTTAATTATAGGGAGAGAGGAACATATATACATGGGCCACATGTAAAATAAATCAGTTCATATATCTCATACATATTTTTTTAAAAAAATAAGCTTCATGGCATTTTGCTTATGCTATGGCTTATTTAAAAGCTTCAGTCCTGGATTGTAAATGTATCTTCAGTACTGATGGTCAAAAATCCACAAGAGGCATGAAATGGGCCAACCTTTTTAAAGAAATCGATTCCAGTGAGATATAAGATAATCTATATCCTCAATCCTACTTTCTGTGGTCAAAAGAGGGAGGAATGTTGCTGTCCAAGGTTCCCATGACATGAATAAGACCTTAAGAATCCATCAATGCTGCATTAATGAACCAGGGTTGCCGCTGCCTTGTGTGTAAATGTTAAAAAAAAAAAAAATTATGATAAAAATGAATAAGTTATCTTTCCAACTACAATATTGATTCAATAAAAGAAGTTTTTAAAAATAAACAACAGATTTTTTAAAATAAGGTAATAATATTCATTCAGATAGATTCATTCTTATTGTTATTCCCTAGCAGCTATTCCCTGGGGACTCTCCTCTCTGCCTTTTTCTCACACATATACAGTTATTTCTGGTATAAAGCTTTTTTTGTTGTTGTTTGTTTGTAAAATGGGAATTTGTTCCAATGCAATTGATATAATAGAGAATATTTTGACCATAATGCACATTTCTAGTTTTTTTTTTTTTAATATTTCTTCTTCTCAAGAATGCAGAAAACTACATCATTTCCCAATAACTCAAAGCTGCAACCCTTCTTATGCCCATTTCCATAAGTAAACTTTAGGGTAAAGTGCTGGGTTTATTGTCAAATTTTGGCACAATAGAATGTGTAGCAAAGGCCTATTTTGCACCACTATCCCACCTTCTTCCATTTGTACTTGATCCTCCTGCCTAAGTATTGAAGTTGCAACCTGCTCAACTCATTTTTGGAGTGTGGAGTGCAGCTCAAGTAGTACCCAGAGGCTGCAGACTCTGAATACTATTTATTTAGGTTTATATAGTTCTAAGCTTAACATGGATAAAACTGTGTTTCCATTTCTATTAGGTTCCTATTGTGTTATTTTTTTTCCTGGTCACTGAAATTTTTGAGTATTGCTTCCCTAGCCCCATTTACCCATAAGCTCTGTGGTCATATGCTCCTGTGCATAGAAAAGTATGTTGGGGAACACATATTTGTGATGTGGAAGAACTGATTAGATTTACGTATACTCTACCCCAACCCCAGTCCCAAGTTTCTTCAGAAAAATCACAGAATCAGAGATTGTGACATGGAAGAACTTCATCATGTGACATGGATACCATGTATCCAATGGTATCAAACTCAAAAGGGCAGCTAGTAGCATAGTCAATAGAGTACTGGGTCTGGAGCCAGGAAACTGAGTTCAAATCTAGCCTCAGATACTAGCTTTTGGACTAAAAGTCACTTAAGTCACTTAACTCTTCTATAGTTTTATAAACTATAAACACATTTGTGTGTGTGTGTAAAACACATTACAGTTTTATACATCTATAAAATGAGCTGAAGGGAGAAATGGCAAGTTACTCAAGTATTTTTGCCAAGAAAACCCCAAATGAAGTCACAAAAAATTAGTCACAACTGAACAACAGATCAAACTCAAATAGAACAGATGAACATTAGTTCATCAGAAATGTTTCTACTGGCATTAGGGAATATTGTAAGCTGCATTTGACACTTCCAATTTCTTCCAAACCAAGCAAGGTTAAGGTGTTTGACCAAGATCATACAGCTAAGGGCAAAGCTAGGATTCAAACCCAGGTCATCTTACTCCAGAACCAATGTCAAAAAATATCTTGAGATTTGTTCTCCCTCCAACCCCCACCAGAATTAAGGTTGAAAGGTAATGCTATAAACAGAAGAAGTTGTTTCCTGCCTCAGTGAAATGAGCTTTCAATAATATCTAATTGCTTTTCAGCTTGACATTTGCCTCTTAGTACACTCAAACATTTTCATGAGCCATGTATATGGCTGTCACTGTCTGCCAATCATTTTGTTCAATGAAACAAAACAGCTACTAATAGTATAGGTTAGAAAATTGTGTAGGTGAGAAACCTGTAGGCATAAGTACAATTGAATTTGATGAAAGAAAAGTGGAATTTTTCACTCTTTTCATAATCCTCTCCTCCCCAAAAATGACTTTTTTTTTTTTTTTTACTGGTTTTGTATTCAGTGGCAAATTGATACCAGAGTACATAATCTACTGTCCACTCTAAACTATACATGCTACTAGAGAAGGGAAGTCTTCATAAAGCAAATTTTAAAAAATCTTACAGCATTGTTTTGGAAATTAGGTAACAGATTGCAGCTAACAAACAAAAACACTCACCAGGAAGACACACACACACACACACACACACACACACACATCTTCATTCTTTCCCTCTCTTTTTTTCTCTGCCTCTCTTTTTCTCTCTGTCTCTGTCTGTCTCTCCTCTTTCTGTTCTTCCCTTTCTCCCTCCTTCTTTTTCTCTTTCCCTCCCTCCTTTCCTTCCCTTCCTTCATCCCTTCCTCCCTCTCTCCCTTCCTCCCTCCCTTTCCCCCATCTTTCTCCCTCCCTCCCTTCACCCACTTTAGTTTAGGAGAAACCCTGAGTCCCTGAGGACAAAGGAAAATTTTCTATGAGTGCAAACAGTGGCAGGATTTTCAAATGGAAACTGAAGTTTAATTCCTTGGGAAGAAAATAGTCTTTTCCCATAGACAAGCATAGTTTTCTTTTAGGTGAGTAAATCGTAGCTCTGACAGCTAAAGTAATGCATATATTTAAGCACTTACTGTGTTCCAGGCACTGTATTATACAGTGGAGATACAAAGAATGACAAAGCCTGTCAGTCTCTGCTCTAAAGAAACTCACATTCTCATGGGAGAGAAAACATACAGACTATTACATATAAACAGGATATATTCAGGATGAATTGAAAATAATCAAAAAAGAGAAGACATTAGAATTAAGGGGGATCAGGAAAGTGTTGGACTTGAGGGAAGCCCAGGAGATAAAGATGAGGAGAAAGAGTAGTCTAATCATGGAGGACATCCTGTAAAAATTCCTGGACTCAGGAGATGGAATATTTTGTTCAAAGAATAAGAGAATAAGAGCCATTAGACTATAGTACAGGTAGAAGGTATAAGAAGAATGGAAAAGGAGTGGGAGAGGGCAAATTATGAAGGGCTTTGAATTCCAAACAAAAGAAACAGGAGGGAAATTCTCTGATTGACCTCAGCTCAAGATAGTATTGCTAGATAAACTGGGAAAAAAAAAAATTACATTCAATGGTGCTAATAAAGGCTTCATTTCTAAAATACATAAAGAATTGACTCAAATGTATAAATATTCAAGCTATTCTCCAATTGATAAAATTGAAGCCATTTGTAGTCATAAGGTGCTCTAAATCACTATTGATCAGAGAAATGCAAATTCAGACAATTCTGAAGTACCACTACACATCAATCAGATTGGCTAAAATGACAGGAAAAGATAATGATAAATGTTGGAAGGAATGTGGGAAAACTGGGATACTGATATATTGTTGGTAGAGTTGTGAACTGATCCAACCATTCTAGAAGGCAATTTGAAACTATGCTGAAAGGGCTATCAAAACATGCATACCCTTTGATCCAGAAATGTCTCTACTGGGCTTATACCCCAAAGAAATCTTAAAGAAGGGAAAGAGACCTGTATGTGCCAAAATGTTTGTGCCAGCCCTGTTTGTAGTGACAAGAAACTGAAATTCAATAGAATGGCTGAAGAAGTTATGGTATATGATTGTTATGGAACATTATTGTTCTGTAAGAAATGATGAGCAGGATGATTTTAGAGAGGCTGGAGAGACTTACATGAACTGATGCTGAGTGAAGTGAGAAGAACTAGGAGAACATTATGCATGGTAATAGATTATTCAATGATCAATTCTGCTGAACGTTGCTCTTTTCAACAGAGAGATGATTGAGGCCAGTTCCAATGATCTTGTGATGAAGAGAGCCCTCTACACCCAGAGTGAGCACTGTGGGAACTGAGAATAAATCACAACATAGCATTTTCACTCTTTTTTTGTTTACTTTGTTTTTTGTTTTCTTTCTCATTTTTTTTCCTTTTTGATCTGATTTTTCTTGTGCAGCAAGATAATTTTATAAATATGTATATATATATATATATATATATATATATATATATATATTGGATTTAAAATATATTTTATCATGTTTAACATATATAAGATTACTTGCTTTCTAGAGGAGGGGAGGGAAATTTAGAATACATGGTTTTGCAAAGGCCAATGTTGAAAAATTATCCATGCATATGTTTTAAAAATAAGAAGTTTTAATAAAAAATAATTTGGAACCAAAAAAAAAAAAAAGCATTGCTATATGCAGCAAACCTCATAATAAAATTACCATAAACATTTCAAGCAACAATGAATCCTTTGAGAAGATGATATTCTTTCTTGGTAAAACTCTTATACTCCCAATAAATAAGAGAGCACTCTCCTTCTTCCTATTTATTTCAAGTCATTCTTTGGAATTCAATTTGACTAGTAGAGGATTCTCTGATCCTAAGCCATAATATATGTAAATTTCCATCTCTATTGTGTGTGGTGAGAGTAAAAACATGCTTTTTTTTCTCTAGTCAAGGACAAGAATTTGATAATTGACCACCAGGGTTATATTTATCTTGTATAAATGCAATAAACATATTATAATTATAAAACAAAAAATAGCTATGAGAAGGAAATTCAAATGATTTAAATCAGAAATGTACTTGTTAGTGGGCTTGTACACAAATTATTGTGAAAATGCCCTTTTACCTTCTAATTGAATTTCTAGGAAATCAGAAGGGTGACATCTGGGTTCCTTCTGTACATCTCTCTTATTCAACCCATGCTCTCCTTTGCCCTCTCCTACAGGCACCATTTTCATCATTTTTGATAAAGATAATTTGATACCAGGATTGACCTTCTAACAGGTCTTCATATTTCTGTTCTCTCCCTATTCCAATCCATTCTTCATGTCACTGCCAAACTGAACTTTTTTTAGATATACAACTGTTTCTAGAGCTCCTTTCTCAGAAATTTTCAATAGCTCCAAACTGCCAGCTGAATAGTTTGAACTCCTTTTCTTGGGATTCAGGACCTCTCACTACTAAACCATAGTGTAATACAAACTTCTCTGAAATACATGTTCCAGTATTATCTTTGAGTCTAACTCATTATGTAACCCTGGTTAAGTAACTTTTTCTGACTCTGTTTTTTCCTGTATATAGTCATAGAATAAGACCAGTTATATTTCTCCCTCAGAGTGGTAGGGGTACCCTTGGAGCTCAACATAGCTTTCTTGCCTCTTTTTAGTGTGTTCTTTCTCTTAAACTCCAGTGATTAGCATTCTGTTCCCATTAACCAATTAACACCTATTAGTTTTTTTTTTTTTAAAGTATTTCCTGCAAAGAAATAGCAAGAATATAAATTGTAAACATGTCCTCCCTATATTGCCTGTATGACTTTGGTTCCGGGAAGAATGGATTCATACTTAGACCAACCTTAGGACCATGTATTAATGGGCCACATCCCTGCAGCTACAGTGGGGAGATAAATGCCCAAGACCTCTTCCCACTAAGAAAACTCAGCATTTCTTGGCTCTTCACTGGAAAATAACCATGCAGGTATGAGGACTATTTTCATTTTGGCCAATTAGCGCCTTTTAAATATACCCCATTTCTAGCTACATAATCAACAATTGGTTTCCACATTAGCAGGCCAGTCGACCTGAACCAGTTACAGAAAGTCTGTGCATTAGCCAAATCAGGGAGCAGACTCCCTAGCCTCTTCCACAAAGGGCTTACTCACTCAAGCACATTTCACGTGATTACCAATCCCTTCCCACCCCTACTACATGCAAAGTGAGAGTCTATTGCTTTATAATTCAATTCTCCTCCTTATACTTTATGGAGGAGGTGACATTTGAGTTAATCAGTCATAGAAGAAATTGAAAAACATTTCCTAAGTGCTTACTACATTTTAGGTACAATTCTACTGTTTTGCTATACTCATAATATTTGCCATGTTCCAATTATGCTTTGCACATTTCCACCCCTCCTCTTTAGCCATCCCCTATCCTCTATTTTCACTCACATTGTTCTTTATTAATGTAATATTCTCCTTCTTCCTTTTTACTTTCAGAAAATCCTCTCTACCCTCCTCCTCTGAAGCTTAATCCCTAAAGCAAAAATCTGACCATCTCATTCCCTTACTCTAGAAGCTTCATGGACTCCATATTGCCTGAAGGATAATATGCTAATGCTTCTTTTTGGCATTTAAAGTCCTTCACAAACTGGATCCAGCCCATCTTTCTCTGATGGCTATACTTTACCTCATTTATTCTACACTCCAGTTAACTTGTCCTACTTTTTGTTTTCTTACATATAAAATTCTTTTTGCCACTTCTATTCCTTTCCAATGTAACTGGAATAGCATTCTTATCTCTGTCTCTTGGGACCTCTAGCATTCTTCAAAGTTCGGCCCAAGTGACATCCTTTAAGAGGTCCTTTTGTGGTTAATGCTTCCACCCTAAAAACATCTTGTGTTATATGTCTACATTCAGCGTTCATTTACTTGTGAACGATTTATATTGTTCCAAAATGTATTGTCTTTAAATCAATGACTATCTCACTATTTATTTGTATTTTTGGCTTCTAACACAGAGCCTAGCACATAGTAGGCACTTAGTAAATACTTTTTGATTGAGAAAAATGTTACCTTTCCCTTCTCAAGCTTCAAATTGTAATGCCGGAGAAACTGAGGCAGGAGAGAAATTAGAGAGTTTTTAACATTTTATTAATGGGAGAGTATAATTGACTGGACAGGACTCTTATCTCAAAGTGTTCAGTCAGACAGAGATTAGAGACGAATTCAATAGTTTATTAAATGGAGAGATATACTGGGACCAATGAATCCATGTTGGTCCCAGGGCTGGATGAGATTATCATCTCAAAGAATCCAGCATCCAGCCATGAATGGAAGAATCCCAACTTCTTAAATATTTTTTATAGACAAAGGAAAGGAAAAAAGCAGGAAAACTTCTGTCAGGATGGGGGGGGGGGGAAAGAGGGGGAGAGGCCATAAATTACTAAAACCCAGAGACAGGATGTCTGAATAAACAGAAATAAAAATGTCAGTGAGGTATCTGGGATAGTCTTATCTCTTGAAATATTTTAGAGGGATAGTGTAAATTCTTGAGGACAAAAAGAGTCAGGAAGTCTAATAACCTTAAAGCAAATGGTCCTCAGCCTTGATGAGCCAAAGGGGGGTTTTACAACTAAGGGGAATAATTAAGGAAACTGAGACAAGGGAAACTAATATAGGGAAACTGAGGTAAAACAGTTAAAAAGAGACTGTGGCATAACAAAATAATGTTTTGTACCTCTCTAATATATTCATCGCGTATTATTGTGTATGTCATAACTCTCTACAATATTGGAAGACTGTGAGAGAGGTCTTAGGGATGCTCTTCATTTTCCCTAGAGCTTAGCATAATCCTGTGCATATTTTGTACTTAATAAATGTTTGTTAAATTGATTAGAATTGTGTAGTGGTGTGTGTAAAATCCAATGATAACAACTTGTATAAGGCCATCCATTTACAGTAGAGTTGTATTGAACATAGAATTTCCATCTGCAAAAATTAACTATGTAAAACAACTCCGTGTAGAGAATTAGCAAGGAACTAGACATGCTTTAAACCCCAATTCAGGCAAAATAAAAGTTTTATGTAGCCATTAATTCCACCATCCTTGCCTCTCTTCCAGTTTTAAGGTCATTTGGGTAATGTCAACTTGTTTCAGTTGGAATTTTTTAAGTGGGTGGATGGAGGGGTCAGATGAAGAAAGTAAGGAAGCAAGATATACACAAAGAAACTGAACAGAATAATTACAGTTCATTTCCTCCAACGTGTTCTCTTCCCATCCTCCCCATTCATGTACAAGGTAAGCAATGTAAATTGAGTTAAAGGCTGCCCTCAATTTATTAAACAGTTTGGGCTCCAAAAAGTGATTGTAAAGTCAGATATTTGAAACTTAGAACTCCATTTCCCTTTGAAGTAATGTTAGAAATAATGGCTAGATTCTGAAGCCAGCTTCTCAAATCTTAAGTAGTTTATAATTTACATGAGGAATGTTATTCCAGGTATGAAAGGGTGTCAATAGCTAAAGTTAACTTAAATTTAACTTTTTTATTTTATTTTATTTTTATTTTTTTATTAAAGCTTTTTATTTTCAAAATATATACAGAGATAATTTTTCAACATTGGTCCTTTTATAGCCTTGTATTTAAAATTTTCCCCCCACCCCTTCCACTAGATGACAAATAATCCAATATACATATTAAAATATATGTTAAATCCATTATATGTAAACATTTGTACAATTATCTTGTTGCACAAGAAAGATCAGATCAAAAAAAGAAAGAAAATGAATAAGAAAACAAAATGCAAACGAACAACAACAAAAAGAATGAGAATGTTATGTTGTGATCCACCCCAGTTCCCACAGTCCTCTCCCTGGCTGTACATGGCTCTCTTCCTCACAAGATTATTGAGACTGGCCTCAATCATCTCATTGTTGGAAGGATCTACATCCATCAAAATTGATCATCACATACTTTTGTTGTTGCCAGTTACAATCATCTCCTAGTCCTGCTCATTTCACTCAGCATCAGTTCATGTTTCTTCAGGTTGCTGGTCATTCCTTACAGAACAATAACATTCATATACCACAATTTACCCAACCATTCTCCAATTGATGGGCATCCACTCAGTTTCCAGTTTCTGGCCACTACAAATAGGGCTGTCACAAACATTTTGGCACATGTGAGTCCCTTTCCCTTCTTTAAGATCTCTTTGGGATGTATATAAACCCAGTAGTAACACTGCTGGATCAAAGAATATGCGCAGTTTAATGACTTTTTGAGCATAGTTCCAAACTGCTCTCCAGAATGGATGGATCTATTCACAGTTCCAGCAATAATGTATCAGTGTCCCAGTTTTCCCGCATCCCCTCCAACATTCATCATTATTTTTTCCTGTCATCTTAGCCAATCTGACCCATGTGTAGTGGTATCTCAGAGTTGTCTGAATTTGCATTTATCTGGTCAATAGTGATTTAGAGAACCTTTTCATATGACTAGAAATAGTTTTAATTTCCTCACATGAAAATTATCTGTTCATATCCTTTGACCATTTATTAATTGGAGAATGACTTGAATTCTTATAAATTTGAGTCAATTCTCTATATATTTTAGAAATGTGTCCTCTATCAGAATCCTTAAATATAAAAATATTTTCCCAACTTATTGTTTTGCTTGATTAGACTTAACTTTTTAAAAAGTATATTGTAAATGAAATAATCATCAGCATAAGCAAATATTCAAATAAAATTAAATCATATATAAACCATAAACTATTGCAAGTTGACATATAAAGATAATGTATATCTTGGCTTTAGTAGAATAACAACAATGACATTTTTTTTGTTTCTCCTTCTTCTGATCTCTTTTTTTTTTTTGTATATACTATCAGATGTTGTTGCTAGTATGTTGTTTTATATAATTGTGTTAATTGTTCATATTCCACTTTCTTCACTTTTTATAAGCTTTTCAATATTCCTTTGTATTCTCCATATTTGTCACTTCTCATACTGCAGTAATATTTCACACTGAAATACCAATTCATTTGAATCATGAAGCATTTATTAAGTTTGTACTATGCAAGATACTGTATTAGGTGTTGAAGGTAGGAAAAAAAGATCATTGCACTCAAAGGGCTTAATAAAAAATTAGAATGGAAGGAAAGACCATATAAGCCTAAGTGTATATATATATATATGATATTTGGAGGATAGAGGGAGCACCAGCAAGTGGGGAAATAATGAAAGGCTTTCCACCTGAGCTAAGCCTTGAAGGAATCCTTGAATGTCAAGAGGAGGACATGGAGAGAGATTGAATTCCAAACATTTCCTGTACAGAAGCAAAATGATGGAGTGATTGAGGAACACAAGATGCCTGTTTAATTGGAATGTGGAATGAAGGAAGGGTATAGTAAAAAGAAATAAATATAGAAAACAAATTGATAGCTATATGGAGGATGAGTAGGAGAGGGGAGAAAAAGAGAAGAGCAAATAGAAACAGATCATTTAAAAGCTATTAAAACAATCTAGGATAAAGATGTTAAAGATGTAAATTTAGATAGTAGTGGTATAAATGAAAAGAAGGGAACAGATGCAAGTAATGTCACAGAGATAGAACCAATAAGTTCTGCCATGTTTTAATTATATTAAATCTGTAGATTAATGTGGGTACTGTTAGCATTTTTAATTGTCTTAACTCAAGCTCTTTCTAGTTTTTTGATCCATCCTTTATGTTTATCAAAATAATTTTATGATTATTTTAAAATAAATCTTGTGCATTTTTACTAGTTCAATGTCCAAGCACTTAACATCTTTTATTATTATTAATGCTATTTTTTCTCCTTAAACTCTCTAATTCTCAGTTTAATCATTTTTAAACTGAGATTTGAATTAATCCCAACTCTAAATCTATGATCTTCATTTCTGTTACTGAGATATAAAAATATGGATGATTTTCTGTGCTCTTATTCAAGTCATTTAGATCATCAATCAATTGTTTTTTAAGCTCTTGGATTTTCTAAATATATTGTCATACTTGATCTGATATTGTATTGCGGTGGATACTCTTTGCATTGAGATAACTTGAAACCTCTTCATGATTTTTCATTCTAGGCAAATCTTGTCTATGATTTTCCATAAATGCTTCCTAGATGATCTTCCCAATATATTGGAGGTCCAATTTTCATGGATGCCAGTGCAGCACTGTTAGAAGTCCTTCTTTCCACATGGCTAACCTACCTCCTTTTCTCATACCTATTCTCATTGATGGCCCTTATTAAGTGTGAGTCAGCAATAACTGACAATACATTTCCATTCATACTTGCCCATTTAACCATAATCAACCATTAACATTTTTTTCAATTCTGTTAGCATTTAGCTATGCAAAGAGTTTTCTTATTGTTTTCTTAACTTTAATTCAATGTAACAAAACATATTGTTTATTTTTAGTTTTGTTATTTTACTGATTTCATTTCTGATTTTGGTAATTTGAATTTTCTTTTTCTTTCTTTCATGTTTCTTAATCTTATTTTTGAGAATTATCTCAAATTTATTAATTATTTTTAAAACTTTCCACTTTAGGTTTTCCTAATTCAATTTTTCTTTTAAAATCTATTTTGACTACTTTTCATATGTCTTTTTAATCTCACTTTTGGTAAATCAATTTTTTCATTTTTTATTTTCTCTGAAACTTTACTGAAACTAGTTATAGAATGTCCATGCACAAATGAAATTAGAACTAGACAAAGTGGATAGAAGTTACAGAAGATCAATTTTCCTAATAATTAAAGCTGTCCAAAATGGAAAAGGATTGCCTTGGTAGATAACAAGTTCACTTTAATTGGGGGTGAAGTGCAGTAGGATGATCACTTGTCAGGGATATTATAGAAAGTATTCATCTTTTACATGGAGCCTCTCTGAAATTACCTCTAATTTTAAACTTGAAGTACAGTGGGACCTGTAAGAAAAAATACAAGGCAAGGCCTTTTGGTGATAAAATGAGAAGATGAGACAAAAAAAGTAGAGCTGGAAAGGACTATTAAAGCTATCTACTCTAATTCTCTGATTTTACAGAGAAATTAAGTTCAAGATAATTTATCTTACATTCAACATTATACAGGTAGTCAGTAACAGTCATTTAGCCAACAAGTATTGTTATGTACCTGTTATGTATTAAATACTTTGCTAAATGCTGGATAGAGAAAGATAGGAATCTCTGCTCTCAAAGAACTCACAGAGATAAGAACACTCTATCTACAAAAACCAACACATCCCTGACTCAAGATCCATTGTTTAGTATTTTTGTTTTTGTTTTTCCATGATACTACACTGCCTGGAGACAATGCTGCCAAAGAAACCATTCTGGCATAGGCTGAGATAACAATAAAGGGACAAAGGGAATAAAGGAGAAACATTTAGGAACTTTTCCCTCACCTTCCTCTGGACATTATTAACCTTCAGCCTAAGGTAAAAAGTGCAGATGAGGTTGGCTAAATTGGCTGAAGGAGAGAAAAAAGGGAAGAGACAGGGAAATTATAAATGACAACATCAAGGGGAGTGATCATCATCTTTTCTGGGGATCCAATCCATTGCTATGCAAATTGGGCATCCATCTATCCATTATCCATCCATCCATTTATCCATCGGAGACCATTAGTACTTTGATTTTCAAGAATAACATTCTAGGAATCAGAGTCAGAGAAAGCATTTATTTTGATTAAATATTTGTAACAAAATTTAGCATAGTCACCAAAACACTCTGCATGTACAATAGAAAGAGCACAAAAGTCAGAGTGATGTGGGAAAGATTCCTTTCTAGATTTCCACCCCCTCCTAGTTAATGTAATTACCCTTTAACTCACAAATCCTGGTCCCTTTGTATTCCAATAGAAGATCCGGTCCTGTCCCAAATGCACCTATATCTGAGCCAACTTTGGGGCTACACCCAAAAGTCCCTCGAGCTAAATCTCCCATTATAAAAGGGACACACTGGGACCCCCTCTTTGCAGAGATCCCAAACATGCTAGCCATGTGAGGATCGATCCTCTGTCCACTGGACCCTCTGCCCAGTGCCCTCCTTATCTTTATCTTCGCCTATTTCCTTAACTATGCTTTAACCTTGCTTCCCAACCCAATAATAAACCTCTTTTATCAATCTAGCTTTTGGGCTGATAAATGCCTTTATTGGGGACTAGTGCTGTTACTAGACCTCATTTACTGCCATATCTTTGTGCCAAATCCAAGGGGGTTGCAGGGGAGCTCTGTTTGACTCCCTGTACCCCAAATCTGCCACTAGACCTCAACTAAACCCTAATCTTATTTAGGTACCCCAAATCTAGACCTTAACATTAGGACCCTTGTTCATATGCTCCATTTGACATCAACTATTTGCGTGTTAAGTCAGCATAGTATAGTGGATGTAAATCTGGCTTCAAAACCTGAAAGACTTAGGGTTTAAGATCCTGTCTCTGACACATACAGAGTGTGTGACTTTGTGTGTCATTTAATCTGGTCAAGTTGTAGGCAATTCTCTAATTCTGTAAATTGCAAAATAAGTACAACTCTGTATTGGTAGAAGTTTACTAGGGAAGTCCTCATAGCTCTTGTCCCTGATTTGATATGATGGAAATTTATGCAATTATATTTTAATCTATATTTCATCTTAGTTATATTTATATTTTCTAAAATAAGAACATAAACCAGGAGTTGCAGAGATACCTCAATATATAACTCATCAAGAATTGGCATTAGGTTAGAATCTTTTGTTTATTATTTAAGTCCCATTTAAAATATTTTTTAAAAGATTTATCTTGCTTTATGACTTTAAGAAGAAATGTAGTGTTCTCATATGTGAGGTATGTTATACACAATCATTAGGAAACTGAAGATAACTTGTTTATCCCATTACTCCATCCTTCCTTATCATATTAGATAAATGATATTCTATTTAGATTTAGAATACTAGAATCACAATTTTTTCCATTATCCTATCCCCATGTACACACTCCTTGGGAAGCTGCTTCTACTCTCATCTCTGATGACAAGTAGTATATCCAAAGCAAAAAGAATCTTTTAAATGATTAAAAAATGCTGATTATCCAATCTGTTAGTTTTCTGGTTCCTAGCTGACTCAGTGGAAAGCAGTATTATCTGGGTAATTATGGTTACATGGCCATGTATGGACTGCTTCTTCTAGGTTTTCTAAAAGCCATGATTGTCAAAACTCACTTCACTATGAAATGGAAACCAAAACTGACTTCAATTTCAATGGATTGTAAAAATCTGTTTTCACTGACATAATATTGGCCTGATTCTCAGTTTATTTGGCAGCCACAGAACTATGCCAGTGAATTAACAAGGAAGTATTGATTCTGGGGGAGGCAATAGGAGAACATGGAAAATCAGAAAACCCAAGAGTGAGCTATCTAACAAGGAATATCTAATTTTTTCCCACATTGGAATAAGACCCTTTCACGATGGTATTATAATTAAAAACTGTGTAATTTCCTTAAAGTAGATGAATTAGAAAGTGTTTTAAAACTTAATTGAGGTCTCTTCCATTTTAGTGAAAGTCTTCAGATTATCTTAAATCCCATATGGGAACATCTCATTTTGCTAGATAAGCTTTTAGAAATGAGTGATATATTTATAAACTATGCAACTAGATTCACAATCTATTTTAACATGGCTTCAAGGGTTGACTTGAACTGGATTATAGTAGGATGCTGGAACTGAGGGATAGAAGTATTTCCATAGAATGGAAAAATGCTTTATTAGAAGTCAATATCTGTTGATTCCTAATAAAAGTTAAGTCATGGTCACATTCACCTTCCTTATCTTTAGTTTCTTTATCTACAAAATCAGGGATTTGGTCTAAATAATGTCTAAGGTTCCTTCATGGTCTGACATTTTATGTGTATGTCATATTTTCATCCCTTTATTCTACCCTTCCCTACCATGATGGGAGAGTTGGGTATCTGTTGTATAGAAAATTGATATATATGTGCAAGAGTCATTCTCTAATAAATTAGTTTTCAAAGAATGTGAAGAATCAGACTTCAAATAAAGAAATGAATATATCAATAACCATATTAAAATGCTTCAAATTACTCTAATACTAAAAATGCAAATTGATACTAATAAGATATATGCAAATTCTGACATTCCATCTTATATCTGGCATATTGACAAAGATGGATTGAATGAGATAATAAATGTAAAGTTTTACAAGCTATAAGGGGGATATATAAATATTAGCTATTATTATTATTATTTATTAACATGGCTATTTTTTTCATTTTCTACAAATGAGGAAACAAATTTTGTGAGATAAAATGACTTTCCTACTCCATTAGTATGTGATGATTTTTTCCTGATACCAATGCAATGTTCTTTTTGCTTGAGTGCCTGTTGGGAGGGGAGGCCTAGATTTTTACTGAGCAATCACACAAGTCCATATTCCTGTTGGAAGGGACCTTAAAGGCTATCAAATTAAGTTCAGTGGAAAGAATCCTAACTCTGGACTTAAAATACTTTAGTTCAAATTGTCGTTCAAATCTTACCTCTGATATTGTGCTAATTTGTGCAAATCATTTAACATTCCCCAACCTCATTTTTTCTTTTCTATAAAAAAAGAAGCTGATTAAATGGCCTCTGTGGTTTCTTTCAGTACCTACCTCTACCCACACAGCAGTATGCTAGAGTTAGTTTATAAGAGTTTCAGGAACCAATTGTTAAATTTTCATTGTGATTATTTATACTATAGAAACTGGCAAATCCTACAAATCAGGGCTTATGTTATTTTTTAAAATTCTATTTTGCTGTTTCATATGCAATTATCTTTTTTATTATACTATGTTATGGAAATGTTTGTTTTTATTCCATAAATTAAAAAATATAAAACTAATTTTTAAAATAAAGAAGATTCAGGGGAGGAAGAGGTCAAGACAAAGAAAAAAAAAAAAACAATCAAATTTTCCTGCCTGTGTAGTATTCAGGACTCATTACTGAGGAAATGTTTTCACAAAAGCTAAATTGTATTCTGTTGTTGCAGCAGCAAACAACATGGAAAAAATATTGTCTCTGTCACTTGGAAATATACTATGTGCTAAAGGAGATGCTTTTAGAATAAATTAAACACTCAACCTTGTTTCAATATTTAAGAAGGGGGGGAAAAACTTCCAAAAAGTGATTATCATCTATCTCATGAGATATTTTTTCATATTATTTTCTCAGTTTTCCTTCTACTGGAGAAATAGACCCCCAAAATGCTGTTGAATGAAAGGCCATCTGCAATGCAGTTACTGCACCTACAATGAAAAAATATATTATGGATTAAGGTCTCAGGAAGTGTTGGAAAAACTTTTACTATGAATTTGTATAACCAGGGGCCATCTTTTGTTTGCATATTGAAAACCTGTTTGTTAAATCTGCAATGGAGCAGAAAATGGAATTTTAAAAGCCTGACTGACCTTTTTTATTTTTTTAAAGACTTTGATCTGCTACTGGTACCATCTTGGGAATAATCAAGAACATTTTAAAATGCATCTTTCTAGTTTAGCTGCTTTTTCAGTGGTGAAGAAATCGATTTTCTGGTTCATAATGCAGTTGTGAAATGCATAACTTTAATTTTGGTATGACTTTGAAATGCCAGCATTGTAGAAACAACATTAATGTGAACTTAACTCTAAACCCTTTCCATGTATTTTCCTTTTAATTTACATTTATCTTCTTAATCCCCTATGCTAGCATAAATTGGATGTATGTAGTAAATCTTAAATTAAGATTTTGGTTTCTTATATGAATACCAGAACTTGCTTTCTTCTTCTTTTTCCTTGTCTTTAAATCATTAAAATTCTATAAAAGGGCAAGGCAAAGAGAAATGAATCATTTATAAACTCATTAAATATTGCTTTCAGTTAGTGTTTTCATTCTCATTAATATGGTGTCAAGTTATTTTTTCATTTGTGCTCTTCTTCTTCCAATTTTTGGTGTATTTGCCAGAGGGTTACAGGCAATTCTAGATAATTGCAATTCTACTTGGAATTGAGGGCATTGGATGGGAATCTTTTGCCACAGGATTGATTCAGTTCCTCCCAATTCAACAATATTTACTAACATATAGAAGACCTTGTGCTGGGGTGGGATTTGGTGAAAGAAGGAATGACAACACAAACAACAAAAGAAGTAATTTCTACCCTCAAGTAGTTTGTATTCTACTGGGGACCAATACAAGATAATTCAAGGTATTAAAAAAACACTAATTAGGATTAGGAATGTTTTTCTACAAAAGATAATACTTCTCTTTAGCCTTGAAGGAAGCTAAGCAGTCTAAGAGCTATAAGTAAGGAGGAAATACACTTTATTGTATATCCTAGCACCTAGTACAATCCCTGGTATTTAGTGTTTAATAAATGCCTATTGACTGGTTTTTAATTGCATATATAAAATTAATGTCCCTAGGGCAGCAAGGTGGCCCAGTGGATAAAGCACCAACCCTAAAGTCAGGAGGATCTGAATTCAAATGTAGCCTCAGACACTTAACATGTCCTAGCTGTGTGACCCTGAGCAAGTCACTTAACCCCAGTTGCCTCAGGAAAAAAAATGTCCCTGAATGAGTAACTTCAGAAAAATGCCTTAATATATATATATATATATATATATATATATATATATATATATATATATATATATTTTTTTTTTTTTTAAAGAAGTAAAAGACTGTCCATGTCCTCAAGGAGCCTCCAATCTAATGGAGTCTTGGAGTAGGAAAAGATCCAAGAAGTATGGATTTCCGTCTGATTGTGAACTCATCTAATTATACCTTCTAAAACATTTCTAATAAGAAAAAGAGAGTCTTTTATGAGGAATAATGTATGAGGAGTGTTAATATAAAAAGGCTATACACTCAGATACTATTATTAAATTCACAGACCAACAAGCATTCTTAAGTACCTTCTTTGTGCCAGACCCTATACTAGGTACTATAAATTCAAAGATAAAAAAGACAAAAAACAAAACAGTCCTTACCTCAAAGGAGCTTATATTTTATTGAGGAAGACAAGTATCTATCTATCTGTCTTCTATCTATCTATCTATCTATCTATCTATCTATCTATCTATAAAATAAAAACAGATTTTTTTAATGGGTGGAAGTCAATAACAGATATAAGATAAAGAGAAACTGTTAAAAGAGATGCTCGAAGGTCATCAAAGACTCTACAAAGTTCTGGGAAGGAAGAAATGTGTTACAGGGATGAGGGAATGGCAAGTGCAAAGTCACAGAGACAACATGGAGTGTCAGTTAGATCTTTATAGTTTATATGTGGAGAGAATTTCAGTGACCAGACAAAGCTTAATTAGTGGGTAGCAATGAAGACCTAAGGCAATGTCTGTTTATATACTGCCTATGTTAAATAATTCGGTAAAAGTAGCAACACCCATATGTAGATCATGTCTCTAGAAATGCAAAGTGATATAATTCAAAAAACATCAACTCTGAGCTCATAACACTTGAGTGAAAATTCTAGACCAGAAATTTATCAACTGTGGATTAGGAGACAAATGCTAATCTTCTATTTTTAAGAGTTTTTTATTTTAAATTGCATAATCTCTTTAAGTCTTTGGTTTTTCATCTGTAAAATGTGGATAATACTAGTATCATCTACTTTAATCTTAGAAAATGTTGTAAGCAGCATCACATAGTAGGTATGAGACTGGATCTGAAACCAGAAAGTCCTGGATGTCAATTCCACCTCAGAAACTGACTTCCTGTGTGATCCTCTCTTAATCTGTCTCAGCCTCGGGCTACTCAACTATAAAATGAGACCAAATTGGCCCCACAGTGTGGTTGTGAATCTCAAGTGAAATAAAGTAGGCAAAATGTGTTGAAAATGTTAAAGTTCTATATAAATATGAGCCATTATTTGAGTTTGAAGGGATCATTTGAAATTACCTTCTTCAGTATAGTTCCTGAGCAAAGTATTTTGTAAAATACTTTGTAAATGAGATTCCTTAGAGAGTTCTATTCTTTTAAAAGGAGAAAGAAACAGTGTGGGAATATTAAGGAGAGATTCAAATCTTTTGAAATAATTGTAACTTTTAGTTTGTCAACTCTAGCATTAAATATTGAAAATATATTAGTTTCTTTTGACTCTAGATTATAGTTATATAATCTCTCAATCTACTTATAAGGACAGTTTTCATCTAGAAAGCTGACATAGCATCTAGAAGTGGTTTGTCTCTGTGATTTACTTTCTGTCTTGGAGCTGCAATGATGATATAAGAAATATAGAATGTGTATGAGAATGATGTATTGATAAATGTGGAAATATTTATACAAGAATTGCATATGTTTAGCACATATTGGATTTCTTGCCATCTAGGAGGGGATGGGGAGGAAGGGAGGGAGAAAAATTTGGAGTACAAGGTTTTTCAAGGGTGAATGCTGAAAATTGTCTTTGGATATATTATGAAAATAAAAAGCTATATTAAAAAAAGATAAAAAAAAGAATGATGTATGTTTGCAAAGAACTCACAGCTCTAGAGTGCTCAAAGGCATTCTTTTTGTCATCCTCACAGCATAGATATTACTGTAACTATAATTTTGAAATTTAGCTCAAAGCACAGGAATATTCAATTTCATCAATTCAACAAACTTTTGTAAAGTACATACACTACACAGAGACAATAAGCATTTACTAAGTACCTATCATGTGGTAGGCATTGTTCTAAGCATGGAGAGATGAGAAAAGACAAAAAAGCAGTTCCTACCCTCAGGGAGCTCATATTCTCATGGAAAAGACAATATGTATGGGATAAATTGGAATGGTTACAGAAGGAAGGCAATATAAGAGTGATTGGGAAAGACTGACCTGAAGAAGATGTAATTTAAACTGGCATTTGAAGTAAGTCAGGGAAGCCTATAGAGATAGCATCACATAGTAGATAGTAAGCTGGCCCCAGAGCCAAAAACACCTGGCTCCCACTTCTGATACATGTTGAGTTAGTTATTTAACTTCCCAGTATTCTAAAAAAACTTTAAGACTATAAAGTGAAAAGAAGGCACTATCTTACATGAGTAGGGGGAGTTTCCTAAAATAATGAAACCATGGATCCAGTATTCTTATTTCTTATTTCTACTACATACAAAAGTATTTTCTATTGCCATGGAAGAAATCCTAAACAAAAGTTAAATGGAAAAGAATCTTAACCAAAGTCTACAGACAGTTAAGGGGACCATGGAGACATTTCTGGTTCTGTGAACTTGGAGGAGGGAAATTTACATACTTATTTCAGTATAATTGGTTTCCTTTCCAATTCTACTTATTCTATTTTATGAATTTAAATATATTGCTATAAGAAGAGATCTATAGATTTTAATCAAACAACCAAAAGGCCTATAGCACAACTACAACAACCACCACCAAAACAAAACAAGCACCTGTATGTATTGATATGACTGGACAATTAAACTTTGCCCTCAGCTGGCTACTTGTGTGAACTCTGGGAATTGTGGTTTCCAATGGACAACTCGTTTTCTCCTTGCCCTGGGAGAGAGAGTCTCAAAGAAGTATATTCACAGACACATAAATTTGTGAAGAAGAATCAAAGAAACTGAACCCAAAGCTCAGCAGTTTTTGTTTGTTCATTTTATTTGTGTTTTGATTTGTGTGTGTGGGGAAGCACTAGGGATTTTTCCTTTTATCTTGAAGTTGCCCTGAATAAGAAGATGTAGTTTTGATTTTTCTATAACTCCCATACATGTCAAAAATACAGATATCAACGAACCACATGACATTGTACCAGTTCTTCCTAGACAGTGACTTCCAGCCTCAGGAATGAGGTGGAGTAGAAGTGTGAACCAAGGGAATGCCACGCCACAAGGGTGGCCCAATGGGAGGAGGAAAAGTGTGGTCTGAGAAAAGTTTCCATACTTAGGAAGAAACCAAAAAGCCAAATAGTGCTACCTGTTGGTTATACTGTTACTGTATTTCTAAGAGGCAATTTAATCTTGAGAGATTAGAGCACTGGAAAAGATATAATCCATCATGGCTAAAAAGAGATTGAGTGAAATATAGAAAAAAAAAGAATGAAAAGTATTTCTTTTTTGAGGACATTTTAAACTAGTATTTTATGCAGAAATATTATTAGGTGGATTGTTGAAAGATGTTAACTGCTATTCTGGGAAAAAACAGACTTTGTGGAATTGTGTTATCAGAAATCATGAATAATAATTCATGTGTAGGTTAAAAGCAACTTTGGCAATGATTTTTCTCATAGCTGAAATATAATTATTTCTATCTTAACCCTGTTAATAAATTTTATAGCTGGTAATTTTAAACCATGGAGATCAGGAGATATATTATATAGACAGATGACAAACTGTTAATGAAGGAAAAAGCAGTTTCTTCAGTTTATAGATCAATCAATAAACATTTATTAAGGGCCTACTATGTGCTAGCACTGTGCTAAGTATTGGGGATCCAAAAAGAAGCAAAAGATAATTTCTGTCTTCAAAGACTCAATAGTGATTGATTAATAATAAAGGTTAGAAATTTCAATAACTAATAAACATTCAAGGATATTTCTGGATTACCTTACATTTTGGAATGATGAGAATGAATATGGTAATTAATCAAGGAGGAGTCTGATGGGGTCACCACCATATTCAAGCTACATATAATAAAAGATCAACCTCAAAACCTGTTATATACTTATTAAGCAGCTTCTCTATGTTGCTATGTGCATAATATATGTACATATACAGATATGCACTCTGATATACATACATACATGTATGACGAGGCACTCATTTGTATATATTCATGTATATATACATGTATACACACATTATTTATCTGTTGAATTATTTAGTGGAGGATTACCATAGTCACACTTGGGCTTTAGGAAGAATATTTTGACCACTGTATGAAGAATAAATTAGGTAAGGAATTCTTAACATTTTTGTTTGTTTGTTTCATGGACCTCTCTGGAAGATTAGTAAAGCCTATGTGTAAGCCCTCCTTGGAATAAAGTTTTTTTTTTTTTTTTAATTTGTCAAGTAAAGCATATCAGATTACAGAAAAAATATATTGAAATAAAATTATCAAAATATTTTAAAAAGCAAATTTATGGACTCCTCTTCATTGAAGAGATGAGAGTCTAAGAATGGGGAAACCATTTAAGAAATAGAAGAATTGAAAAATGGAAGATTTGGTGGGGACAGGGGTAAGGTAGACCATGCTAAGCTCGAATAGGATAAAAAGAAAATAGATCACACTGAGGAAATTATATAGCCCTTTCAAGAATTCCCAACAGCTGCCTACAGACGAAGTTCCTTTTTAAAAACACAGTTCTTCTTTTAGTCATTCTAGATAGCTATAATTCATAGAATTGCAACAATCTCTAAAGAATAAAGATGTTCAGTTGCCCAAAAAAACAATGGAAAGATATGTGATGGGTCTAAATAGGATGAGACATTTGTTAAATACTTAATAAAGGCATTGTGCTATGTGCTTGTGGACACAAAGGAAGAGGGAGATTCTAGCAGCTAGAGTGAATGACAAAGATCTCTGGAAGAAGGTGGGATTCAAGCTGAGTCTTAAAAGAAACCAGGGAAATTAAAGAAGTGAGAAGAGAAACCATTTTAGGTACAGGGAACAGCAACAAAAAAGGCACAAAGATCAGAGATGGAGGACTATGTGTAAGGAACAGTACATTGACTAATGTCATTGAATTATAGAGTGAATGAAAGGAATAAAATATAAGAATTTTGGAGATGTAGGAAGGAGATAAGTTGTGAAGGACTTTAAATGCCATACAGAGGAGTTTACATTTGAAACTGGAGAGTTTACTGAGTAGTCATTTTTCAAATTGTATCTGAATTTTTGTGACCCTTTTGTGTCTACATTAAGAGGACACAACTCCCAGAAATAGGCTGATGGCAGCTCCTCAATACCATATCTAGAACACTCTATTTTCTTTGGGATGTTACAGTTGAAGAATGTTATTGATGTATCAGAGATGATTCAGAAAAAAACAAGCAGGATGGTGAAGGGCCAAGAGTCCATGTCACATTAGTAACAGTTGAAGGAACCATTCTGTTTTGTCTGGAGAAAGAAGTATCTGATGACCAGATTCAAATAATGAGTTCTGGACTAACATGTGGGAGGAGGGATTAGATTTGATCTGTTTGCCTCAGAGGGCAGAACCAGGAACAATAAATGGAAGTTTCAAGGAAGCAATTTAGGTTTGATTGCCAGAAAAATGACAATAAGAATGAGTTCCTAACATGAGGTCTCTTCAACAACAGGATAAGTCACTTTAAAAGAAGAGATTTCCTGTCATTTGGAGGTCTTCCAGAGAGATGACCCCTTGTCAGGTATGTTGATGAAAACTCATTTAGATTATTGACTGATCTGGATGACCACGGAGGCTCCTGTTGATTCTGAAATTCTATGATGTTGGAATCCTTACAAAGGGTTAAGTCCTTAGAGTTGATAGAGACAATAATTATCTAATTTAGCATGGTTCAGTATGATTAATCTGATCCTAGGAGGAGATGTTATGGGCCAGAACTTGAAACAAGGTACTAAGTAGAACTGATAGAAACAATGCTTGTGTTCACACCTTTAGAGAGCTCACATAAGCAAGAAGTTCTTAGGGCCAGAGAGCACTCTGGGAAGAAACCCACAACCCCACTCTCAGAGAAGGAGCATAAATAGAGCTTCAGTGAGCCAGTCAAGTGAGTTCAGGAGAAGCCCTCTCTCGGAGGCACAACCAGATTCATTCATCCCATTGTGGTGGCTGGCCTCCTGCACTTCCCCCATTGAGACCAAGACTAGTCTGAAAGGCTCTCCAGAAAGCTGCCCAGCCCCAGGCAAGGAGACAAGAGATTCATTCCATCTTCCACTTTTGTGCTGGCTGGAGGCTGAAGAAAGCAGAGGCAGAAGCAAAGGACAAAGCTGCAAGAGAACCAAGGAGAGAGAGGCCTCTAAGAAAAACTAACCGGGCTATATTGAAAGACAGAATAAAAGATTTGAACTTTTAGCACCTGGCTGCATTTGGGTGATTATTACTTTTACCTGAAACTAAGGCTGCCTCCAGAAAACCTCCCCAAGAAACCTATTCCCAGAGAGAACCATTATATTTTAAAGACGAGAACACCACACTATGACTTACTGAAAAGCCGAATAAAAGATTTTGCTTTTAATAGATGTATAAGAAACAAATGACCTAAGTGTTGCACTATCATAAATGAAATGTTAAGTGACCCTGAAAAAGGCTTTCAGTCTATTAGAGAGATTATTCTTGAATATGTCTAACATGGGAATGAGTAGAGCTGAACAGAACAGGCTAGAGATAGGTTATCAGCATAAAAACCATAAGTTTAATTAATTTCAAAGTGAGGAAGGGGCTTGCAAACAGAACCACTCTCCTGAGAAGGAGGGCTTAACATGCTGGGGCAAGGTAGTGCTATATATACATAAATTGTCTGGACCATGGAATAATCATTCTTAGCTATTCCCAAGGCAGACTCCTAGATGGACAATGCTGTCATTTCTGGGTCCTATAGGAACAGTCTCCAAGTTGATAGTCTCACAGCCATAAACAGAATCAGAGTTAGCATGGCAGAAACAGGAGAGCAGTACATGGTTTGGTTCACTTACATGTTACAAGAAACAGGGATTGTGAGCACATCAAAAGACTGAATCACCTGCTTCTGGTTTTCAGTTTTCTGCTTAACCAGAAACAGGGAAAGCTTCTTCGGTGAACACCTGGTATTGGTTAAAGCAACATGCTTTGCCAAAGGGTAAGATCATCTAGAATGCAAAGGTTTGTTATTCTGTCAAATTTAGCCATAGCCTGCTTGCTGGGTCTTGGCGATGGGAAACAGGGTGTCTCAAAATATCTTGACAAAGACTTTTTCTTGTGTGAGGATAAAATGTAATATTCCATTCCTGATTTATTTTTATGCTCTGGGCACCTTCTTTACTTCTTTGTCCTCTCCCTTCAAATCCACTGCTTGAAAAGAAGAAAGTCAAAATTTTATTTTCTGAGGAATCTGAGGTGGGGAGTGGAATTGAAACCCTGGGGCCTTTAATTCTCCCCGTAGCAATGAAGTCAGGGCAAATGCAAAGACAGATAATAAGGATTGGTGAAGATTTAACCTCAGCCTAGCATAATGTCTAGCTAGCCACTATAGCTTAGCCACTTAAATATGTTCAAGGCATTGGAAAACTAAATGGTAAACTACTTCAATATCTTTGTCAAGAAAACTCCAAATAGGACGAAAAAGAGTCAGAATTGAAATGATTGAACAACAACCAAAACAATAGTCCGTAAGTTTATATAACATTGCCCAGTTAATGAAGGATCTATTCAACTTTGGGGAAGCTGACCATCAGGATTTCAGGCACTAACTTTTTATAACCTCATATAACCTATCTTGGAATCACCCCTTTTATCATATTACTATAGTTATGGGTCCAACTGAAAGTAAATGACTATATTAGCACATTTACCAAAAGAGCAACTTTTGGAGATTATGCCCTAAAACACTGGTTTTAGCCCAAGATATATGCTAGAAACCATGTATAAAAGACTCTCCTATACCTTAGTGCCTACGGGCACCCCACCCTCTCAAGAAGAAAACAACAAGTGATAAGAATGTGGACTTTTGCAACTATGGACTTTTACAACTATGGACTTTCGAGACAGGAAACAAAGAGCCAAGAAGAACGTGACTACCTGTGCGTAAACTCTGATATGGTTAGCTAAAACCTTATTGTGAACAGTCCTAAATTCCTGAGACAAGATAATGTGTGTCCCAGGAAATTGGCCATCTCCGCCCAGGAACTAGATAACGAGTATGCCCCGGGATGTCAGCCACACCTGTGGTCTGACATTCTTCTCTTTACATTGCAACCCCCCACCCAGAAAACGCATGCAGTCAAATCATATATAACTAAGATCCTTTTCGTTAAATAAATGAGACCTTGCTCCACCTCAACTCGTCTCCCTCCTCATTTCTAACCCCATTCCTTTACAGGCATTAGCCTTACAGGCATTGTCCACCTCGAGACCCACATGTAGGTGACCTGCTGGACGGGTCAGATATATGTTCAGTCTATTGAGGCATAGGAAGAAATATCCCATCCAACTTCCGCCATAGATAAATCATGCAACCACACAATCCTTATTCTCCAACATTCCCTATTAATCCTTTCTTTGGCTCCTCAGGATTGGTATAAACCATTACTCAGGCACTCACAGCAGTTGCCGTAAAGGCGTTTTTATGAAAATTCCCTTTCCCCAAAAAATACTCTTCCCTCTCCTCCTGATCAGTGGTTATTGTAAAAGCCTCTTAAAGAGCAGACTTTATGGTCCAGGCATAGAATACTGTCTAATATCCTCCCACCTTTTGTTATTTTGGCTAGGACAGAGTTCATTTGCATAGAGATGCATTTGATCTATATCTCTAATCTCATCTCATTAACTTTTCCCCAATCTCACTTCCAAACTTTCCTGCTGCTATCAAGGGAGCCACCATCCAACTGGTAACCCAGGTTTGCAATCTCAGACTAATTTTTGATTTTTATTCTCATTTACCCCTCATCTCTAATCATTTGCCAAATTTTGTTTCTTCTACCTCCAAAACATCTCCTTCTTTCTATTTACCAAAGCCCTGGTTTAGGCTCTCATCAGCTCTTGCCTAGATTATAGAAATAGCTTCTTAATTGGTCATCCTGACACAAACTTCTGCTCACTCTAATTCATTCTGCAGCTGTCAGAAAGATTTTCTTAGCTAGCAAGTCTGGTCATATTACCTTACTCCAGTAGCTTCATGTTGACGATGTCAGGATCAAATATGACCTCATTCTTTTAAATTTCCATTTTTATAAGTTATATAGTGTATATTAGTAAAGTGGTATATATATAATTCATAAATGAGTAAATAAACACATTAGAGATGAATGCTCAAAAATATTTGATAGATAGAGGTGCATGATCAAGAACATGTGACCACTAGGCTGGGAGATTAAACTATTTGTCTCTCCCTTGTTTTGTCTACTCACTCCCCTTTTCCATTTTTGGTACCTCCCCTTTGATTAATGCCTATCAAGATTAAAGGATTCAGTCTAGATTCAGAACAAGTCTCTTGATTAATTACCTAAGGGAAAGAAGCATGCTATATTCGAATGATGCGATCCATCAGCCTATTTCCTCTCTGGGGATAGAAGAAAACTGTCCCTTTATGATCCTCTAGGAAAAAAAAAATGCAATATTTCTTATTTCCTTATGCACCAACCAAAGCATCCCAGCTCAGAGGGAGCAGGTGGTCTAATATGGAAGGTCACTTAAGAGGGGGTAAAAAGGGGAAGGGGTGAAACAACCTTCCAGATGATTGATGAAGGTATCTTTCAGCTGGCACATAGAGGGCTCTGGCATTCACAGTTCTAAATTTAGATTTGCTAATGCATCTTTCCCCAAATACAGTGCTTTATTGCTCATCACATAACTCTTCCTGATGTCCCTGTTCATTAATTTTGGTATGAAGAATAGTTGTATGCTGCAAAATTATTAAACCACAATCTCTGGGCTTGTGTGCATTTTAATAATAATGTGTATAACTCTCCTATAGTACAATTACCTAGTTAATTGCTCTAGTGTGAACATAGGCAGTATGATTAAGACCAGGTTCTCATTATAGTAATTATCTGATTAATTGCTCGAGTGTGAACATAGCCTGAGATTGCTACATGGAATATAGAACTCCTTGATCCTTCCCATTTGAAACCACACTTCTTGTTCACACACACACACACACACACACACACACACACACAAAGAGGTACGCCAGGGGATCCCTTTGTTCCCACACCAGGTCACAATCTCTGTTTCAAGTAATCATTCCATTTCCTCTACCCCATGGCACACATCTCATTGGGTAGACTTTCATTTTCATCCTAAAAGGCACATATTGTTTTCCAGCTGCAGCTGGAAATGCCCAGTGGGGCATGTGTAATTATATTGGGCTGTAATTAGCCCAGGGCTAAATGGGAAAAATGGTAACTAGACTGAAGATAGTGACTACAAGGTCTAATGAAGAGTATATTTAATGGACTGTTACAGGGCTCAAGGTGGCAGCGAGGGAGGGGAAGTCACAGTGTGATTCTCCTGTCAGGGGTTTTTATCCTGCTGTCACATCTACTCTAGAACCTCAGCTATCCTTCTTCTCCCCCTTTTCCCATTGAAAATATAAATCCTTATACTCACATCACGACACTCTTTCCTCCAGTCTCTCTCTTCTTTCTTTCATTTTCCTTAGGTAAATGATGGATGGGAAAGGCATGATTAAGACTGGGAAATGTGTGCTCAGGAATGGAGCAAGAAGAGCCTGAATTCCCGAGGAGCAGTCTCCCTGAGAACCCTGAAATACTTAGAGCCTATTCTTGGTTCTGGCCATAAAGTCATAACTGGCAATCCTGACAACAAAGACAAATGTATTTTATGGAGGAAACTTCATGAAAAAACCTTGGACCTCAGGACACAAGGTGCCATTGGTGAAGAATCCCTAAGATATCATGAAGCAACTGATAGGAAGACTGAGTTAGAAATGGGAAGTAGCAAGGGACCAGGTGTGGAGCAGGTGCTGCTTTTAGAGGGAAATCATTGGGTAGTTTCCTAATCAAACTAATCCATTTTACCAAGAAGATGCTAAGACCTGGGGTTTCATCCTGTATAAGGAAGACAAATATTTTCCTCCAGATTTTAGGGAAGACCTTACACTATTTACTCCTATGTTTAAGTACACTGAACATTTAAACTATCAATTTAATGAATTAAATTAATCCAACTAACCCAACAGGATAATTAGTGATATGTCTACCTGTCTTTCAGAGATGTAAGCTGAGATTTACAATCCTAGCAATAAAGTCTATTTTAGAAATATCTCTTGTAATTCCTAAATACTAAGTTCAAATCAATTATTCAGATCTATTCAGATTCTAATCATTTGCCAAATTTTTAAAAAAATTTTACCTCCAAAACATCTTTTAGGACTTAATGTATTGCTTTTCTCAAGAATGTGTGCTTTTTTTTTTTTTTTTTCATGGAGTCTTGAAATGGCAGTCTTCAAAGTAATTGGATTGTTAATGGTACTAATTTGGGACCATAGTGAAGAAGAGAATCCTGTCATTGAATCATAGGTCTAGAAATTAAAGAGATCTTTCAGTCTATTAGTTTCATATCGAAAGTGAAAGAACTGAGACTGAGAAGGGTTAAGTCACATAGGTTGTAAGTAAGGATCTGGCATTCGAACCCAAGATTTCTGATTTTCAATATAATACTTTTTCTGCTGTACCATATGGGATGCTTCCTGGAATCCTTCAAATTATACCACATAGGAGGCAATGGGCACAGTGAGTAGGCTTGGTGTGAGAAAGACACAAGAATGAAATATGCCTTAGAGACTTGCTAGCCATGTAGCACTGGGAAAAATTGCTTAATTTCTTTCATTCTCATCTTTTTTACTGGCAAAATAGGGATGAAATAGCTTCTACTTTACAGGGTTGTTAGGAGGATCAACTGAACTAATGTATATAAAGTGCTTCTCAAATAGTACTGAGAGCTATTTCCCATATATAGTATAGAGGTGTCTCTGTCTGGCTTGAGGGGAGACAGCTTCTTTTTCTACCACCTTTCTCAGAGAAGCTTTATTTCCTGCCAGAAAGGGAAGCAAGAATCTGGGGCCAGAAGTTTGGCCACTTGTTTCTTCTCAGAAACTGAGGAAAGAGAGGAGACTGGGCTGGAATTTTATTAATCTGCTTCCTTAAAGATTATTAGTCTGGGGATATGATTTTCAAGTTTAAGTCAAATTTGGATAGGCTGTTTATTAATTGGAGAAAAAAGAGGATCCCACTCTTTTTTGGAAAAAAATTGGTATTTATAACAAATACAAAATGAGAAAAAAAAATGGAAAAAGAAAGACAAAAAAAGAAAAAAAAAATCATGGTAATGTGCCAAGCAGAATATAGAGAAAATTCAAAACATGTAACAATAAATTTTCATTACAAGATAGAATATATAATAATAGAAGACATCATATTCATGACCATCTATTTTTCTTTACTGATTTATAGGTTATTCTTTTGTTCTCTTCTGCACACTTTTTACTTTATTTCCCCTCTCTTCAACCCCCTTCCTCAAGGAAGCTAGAGTTACAGATATATTTATGTATATGTAAATATATGTATGTGTGTGTGTATACACATACACACACTTGCATATACATATACTTACATACACACCCTAAATACATACATACTAACACACTAACACTAATGTACATATACACATTGATATGCATCTAAAACTATTAATATGACTGACATATAACATCGATTTCTCTCTTGATTGAATCTTTTAGTTTGACTTTGTCTGAGATCAATGATTACTAGCCCTAGTTTTTGTTTTTTTCCCTAACAATTTCTACTACTCATCCTTATTACTATGTTTATGAATATCTTTTTTTTTTTTTTCCTATCCTGGCTATCTTTTCTACTTTAGTGCTACTCGTTAACTTATCTTCCTATTACCTAACTGACTCTCACCCATGGATGCTTCCCTTATTTTCTCCTCCTGCCCCTTCTCTCCCCTCTTTATCCCATTCCTATTAATAATACATACCTTATCCCATTCCAGTTGATCTAAACATCCTTCTACCCCACCTTTTTCTATTTCCTTACCCCTTGTTTCTTTATACATTTTGGAGGGAACCACGCCTTTCTTGAAGTGTGTGTGTGTGTGTATGTATGTATATTATATATACATATATTATATATATATGTGTGTGTGTGTATGTATGTATATGTGTGTGTATGTTGTTCCTTATTTAACCCATTCTCAATGTGAGTAGATTTTCAAAACTACCAGTCTTCCTCCCCCATCTAATTCCTCTGTGTTGGTTCTTCCTCTGTATCTCATTCATATAGCATAATTACTGTTTTTATATTTTCTTAGATGGTTTTGCTTTTTAGAGTAAGATCATACTCAGCTCTGCCCCCAATCTTTCTTTTGGACTACTCAACTTAAAATCACTCTTAGACATATAGTTAACTTTCCTTGTATAAAATATAAACTTTATTGAATCCCTTGAAATTAGTCTTTGATGTTTGTTCTTATATGTTAAATTTTCTATTGAGTTCATGTATGTTTGAGACAAAATTCTGAAAATCTGAGAGTTCATCAAATATCCTTTTTTTGTTCAATATTATACTTAATTTTGCTGGATTTAATAGTTTTGCCTATAGGTATCATTTTTTGATAGTTGATATATAATATTCCAGGACCTGCCATCTTTTATTGTAACTGCTGATAAATCCTGTACTATTCTAATTCTAGAACAAGGATATTTTCATTGTTTTTGTTTGCTTATTTCTTATAAAATTTTCTCTTTGGCAGGTTTTGAAAGTCAGCAATAATTTTCCTATGTTTTCCTTGTAGGATCACTTTGAGATGGCGATTGGTAATTTTTTTTTTATTTTTACTTTCCACTTGTGTTCCATAACTTCAGGACAATTTTCTTTGATTATTTCCTGCATTATTATACCAAGGTTATGTTTTTTGGGTTACAGCTTTAATGTAGTTCAATTATTCTTATGTTTTCTCTTTTGGATCTGTTATTCAGACCTGTTATTTTTCTTACAAGAAGCTTCACATTTTATTCTATTTTTTTCATTCTTGATATATATACATATATATCTATCTATATCTATCTATCTATATCTATGTCTGTCTATCTATCTATCTATCTATCTATATGTGTGTGTGTATATATATATATAGTTATTTTTGGTCTCATAGCTTCTCTGGCTTCCCCTTGTCCAATTCTAATTTTCAAAGGATCATTTTCTTCTTTAACACTCTGGTTCCCTTTTTCTAATTGGTTGGTTTTCTTTTCATAGTCTTGTTTTAAGGTAGAAAATGCTAACCCCTCTTCAGTTTGCAAAGGGAAAGACTCTGGGAAGACATAGGAGGAGCTGGCAGACCCTGTTATGTCCCTATCTCCAAGCCCAATTAGAGATACAGAAGAACTTCCTATTTGGGTGAGATCTAAGATTCTTAAAATTGGAAGTCAGAAGTTCTTGAAGTGACTATAGAGGCCAAACTCTTGAGGAGACTGTTAAACGCAAAGATGCTAAAGAGCTTGAAGAGGACCAAAATTCCCCTTTCTCCTTACCCTCACTTGAGTCCTCATGCAGGTTAGGGCATTAATCTCCATCAATAAGGGGACAGTCCCATAGCTATAGACTTTGGGACTGAGATTACAAAGACTTAAAGCTTTGTTATGATGATGATTGATAGACAACCACCTACAAGTACATTTATTATAACATTTCTGGGTCTTGCTCTTCTTTATTAGTAATCAGCCCTGGTTTGTACTCTATAGATGGCAACTAGAGTCCAAATATCCAAGGACAAATTTATTTCTCTCAAGTTTTGAAAGAGAAACTAGTAGGATAGAGAGGAAGAAAGTAGCAGAATGAGAGCTAGAAGCAGCTGGAGAAGCCACCAAATCCAATCCTTTCCTTTTATATCCTGTCCTTTCCTTTAATAGATAAGGAAACTGAGACCTCAGAGAAGTGAAATAGTTTGCTTCAGATCATACAAGTATCAAGAAGAATTTAAAATCAGGTCCTTCCTGTGATTCCAGAGCCACATTGCCATGAATATATAAGCCTACCATTTCAAATGCTTCCAAGTGAAGGAAGGAAATGCTATTATCTTTGAATTTTTTTTAAAAAGCTACTTAGACTCTAAGCGTTTAATTTAATTTATCTGAGTTTTCCTGTGATCAATAACTTGCTTGAAAAATCAATAAATCAAAAAGAGCCAAATGCAGTAAAATTGAATAACTCTCAGTGCTATAATAAAAATCAATATGCAGCAAAGTAGTTTCAGAAACCATTCCTCCTTCCAAGAATAAATATTTGTCCTGCTGGTTACTTATACATTTTAAAGTAGGCTGAGGAATACGTTAAAGCTCTTCTGTAATGTCTGTGCATTTTATTGCTCCTGGAAATTCTCATCTAAGTGTACAAAAATGTTTATGGTAGAAGCAAAGGGAATGGAATTTTCCTACTGCCAAGAGAGTAAACTTTTGAATTTGAACATGTTATGAAAATAGATTGAGATGAAGAAGGGTAATGTCATCAAAGACACTGGCAGCTGAGCGGCAGTTCCATCTTACCTTTGCAGTATTAGGTCAATAGTGACCACTTCTTTTCACATACTGAAGCAATGTCTTATGCAGACAGGACTTTTCTTTTCTCACCAGTCTCTCTTCTCTGCTTATCTTTTCTCAGACCATTCCACCTATATGGTCTCTACCAGACCCTGCATCTCTATTTGTTAATGTCCCATTCTTTCTGAAAAGTCTAACTCAGGAGCCAGTTTTGCCCCAGAAGCACAGACTCTTAGAATGGAAAGGAATTCTACAGGCCATCTAGTCAACCCACATCCTAAACAGGAATTAAACTCTTACAACATCTCCAATCATTAGCCATGCTTCCTTTGCTTGAAAACCTCCACTTATTATTCCATCTTTAGATAGTGCTAATTATTTTAATTTTTTAATTTTTGCATTTTATGATTTCTTAAAAATTTGTGTTACCCCTATTTTATAAATAAGAAAATGATATCTTTGAAATTAAGTGACTTGTCCATGTCACGACCTAAGAAGTATGAGGAAATATCTCAATTTGGGACTCACCTTAAGTTTCTTTCCTTTGTACCAATATTGCCCTTACTGTTTCTAATTCTGTCTCTTGGGCCAAGGAAAATCAAGCTAACCCTTCCTCCAAATAAGAGCCTTTCAATTATTTGATGACAGCTAACCTTATCTAGTCTTCCCCATCCCCCAATCTTCATAATCATCAACAGTGCATTTTAGGTTCTATCATCATTTCTTTCCACATGAATCACCAGGAGTGGATAGTAGTTTTCATGTTTGACAACTCTCCAGAGGCTTTCTATCATGTCCAGTTACATGCTTTAGGAAGACTCATTATTCATTATGTTAGTTTAACAAATGGTGCCATTGGTTCCCTTCAGCAAGAAAATACTAACTACCAAGAGTTTCTTTTTTATTTAGAAATTTACTGGGCAATCTCCCTCTTGACAGCAACAGTGGATCCTCATAATTATATGTAAAATAAAGTGAGTGTGAGAAATAGCACTGAAAATGGACTCATCTTCATTCCTTGGAGGCCAAGAAGTGAATTCCTCTTGAAAAGATCATTTCTCTTCTCTATATGAAGAACTCCTCATATTTATGTAAGTTTTAAAGTACTTTCCCTTTATCAACCTGTTAGGGATAGGTAGTGAAAGTATCATTACTCCCATGTTATAAATAAGTACATTATAGATCTTAAAGATTAAGTGACTTCTCCATGGTCATGATCTAGAAAGTTATGAACTCTGAAGCTAGGACTCAATTGTGTTGTAAGTCTTTTTCTTTTGTAATAATATTTCCCCTGGAAATATTATCACTTTTCCCTAAGTGTTTAATCATCCTTCCTTTTTTTTCCCTTTGTTTTGTTTTCTTTTACCTTCCAAACTTTTGACACATGATAGTATTCCCCTCTCCTTCTCATCTTTTTATTTCATTCTTTGTTTTCTGAAAGCATTTCTCTCATTTTTTCCAAAATCTTCAATAATAGAAAATTAAGATATTCTTCCAGCACTTTCTAATGGAGACCATTTTATACTTTGTGTCATAGAATAATGGAAGGAACTCAAAAATGATGCATTCTGAGTGCAACTACAAAATTTACTTTTGCCTCCATATTTATCAGAGACAAGTTTTTCCAATTTTTTTTGTTATTTTTAATAGTTAATCACCTTATAGGTAATATCAATAATGATAGCTACTAGCTAATATTTATATGGTACATTAAAGTTTGAAAAGAATTTTGCAGGTATTATCTCATTTCATCCTCACAACCACCTTAGCAGAGAGGTGCTATTATTATCTCCATTTTATACATGAGAAAAATTTAAACTGCAGGAGTTTAGGGACTTGTCTACCTTGTCTTTATCCTCAATAGTTAGTATGCATTTGATATACATTTGTTGAATTAAAAAACTACAGTTCTTGTGGAATATAGGAAAGGGGAGTAGAAAAAGTTAAAAATTCCATCAGTGTATCATTAGCACTGTATGAAAGAGAAGTTTAAAATAGGAAGTAGACATCAAGGGTCTGTGCTATTTATTATACTGAAGATTAAAGTAGGATGGATAAATATCCAGTCATTACAAATTGCCAAATGAGTTTCCAGTTCCGGTTTTCATATTATGTGCTTTTCTCCCGTCATTGGACCAGCTGTCTTATGTGAATTATGGGGGTGAAAGAGGAAAACACTTTCCTCTTCTTGGGTGATCTTATCTCCTTGATTACATTTGCTGGAGTCAGTATAAGAAGAAATACATACTATTAAAATCTCAAAGGCTGTGATATTAAAGGTGCCCCTTGATTGATGCAAGAGAGGCATTTCTTGTAAAGTTTAGTGAAATAATTGGATGTTTATTAAACAATACTGTAACACTGCAGTGTTTCAGACAGTCTTACTATTCGAGGGAGTCCTGTGAAACATCTTTTGGTAGTAGTGTGAGGAAACTTTCCCTCCTCTTATTTTAGAAGAGTGTGAGGAAACTTTCCCTTCTCTTATTTTAGAATATGTGGATTCAAATTCCACCTCTATTATATATTATATATATTATAATATATAAATATTATATATTTATTATAAATATAACTATTACTAGCTATCTTTGTGACTTTGAGAAATTTGTTTAAATTTTCTCTGTGTCATTTTCCTCCTCTTTCCATAAAATTAAGTGAGTGGATTAGTGATTTCCAATATTCCCTTTTGTTCTAATTCCTGCCATCTTTGTTCTAAATTTTTACATGTTAATTTTTTAAAAAATATGTCATTGGTTTTCCCAATTTAATGGACATTTTCCATATTTAACCAAAAGGTGGGATGCAATATAAGTGAGGTAGGAGTGATAAAGAGAGGACAATGATAAATATGGTTATGTCTAATATTAATTGTAGAGAATGATGAATGTTTATGGACTTATACAACCTGACATTTATTCATCAAACTTAATGGAATGAATATTTATAAAGTACCTATTACCATGTGGAAGACTCTAGATTCTGGATGAGAAAAGGAAAATAAGATGTAATTCCTACTCTCAAGTAACTAGGAATTTAACTGGAGGGAGACACACACATAAATAACTATGACGTAAAGGAAAGTTCAAAAGAAAATTCCAGGCAAATTTGAAAAAGGAGAAATCCCTTTCAGTTATAAGGGAGGTCATTAGGGAAGGTTTTAAGGAAGAGAGGAAAGGAGGAAAGGACTTCAAGAAGAAGGGAGTGAAAGACAGGTCAATGAATTCATTCTAAGTACGGGATGGTGTATGCAAGGACACAGATATAGGATGGAAAGAAGAGAATGGGGATTGACTAGGCCATTGCTGCTAGAACATGGACTACATGCATGAAGGTGGACAGCATGAACTAAGGCAGGGAAGAAAGCTTGGAGACATGTTGGAAAATACCTTGAGTGCCAGGAGCAAAAGTTTGTATCAACATTGGGAGACACTAAAAGCTTTTTATGGACAAGTCATACGATCAGAGCTGTTCGTTGAAAAAGTTATTTTTTCCTTCTCTTTTTCTTTATTTTTTTGAGGGAACCAGAGTTGAGTGACTTGCCCAAAGTCACACAGCTAATAAGTATATGAGAATAGATTTGAACTCAGGTTCTCCTGACTCCAGAGTCTTTACTTTTTCCTGTTTGTCACTAGATTTCTCTGCATCAGAAAAGTTATTCCGAGAGGGTGTGACATTTAGAATGCAGAGGAGATACAGGGAAGTCAGGAAGATTATATTAAGTAGCTAATTTATATAAGGGGTATGCTGTCCAGTTGCTCTTATAAAATATCTCTGCCCACATGGGTTATCTAAACCCATGAAGAAGGTATAAATCTCTGAAATCTTGCCCAACCTTCTCCAAAGAACTTTGTTTACTGCCTTGAAGGGATCAGGAGAATATGACATGATCTGATGGCCAAATTTGAACTCAGGTCCTCCTGACTTCAGGGTTAGTGCTCTATCCACCAACTACCTGCCCAAATCTGGCTATTTTTCAGTAAAATTCTATCTTGTCTTTTACTTTTCCACCTTATACTTGTGAAGTTGTTTTTTTTTTTAAAGCCCAAATCCTAATTAATTCCATGTTATTATATTTGGTCTAATGCTCTAATCTACTGAGATCATCTGGTACTTTTATTCTGCCATACATGTTACTTATTCTTCTTCTCAGCTTGGAATCATCTGCAAATTTGCTATTCATGCCAACTATACTTTTATCTACATCTTTGAAAAAAATGTAAAATAGCCCAGTGCCAAACATAGCTCTCTGAGAGTGTTTCATTAGAGAAAGACAATCTTCCAACTTGACATTGACCCATTAATGACTATTTTTTGGATTGGGCCTTTCAACTAGTTCCAAATCCACATAATTCAACCATCATTTGCCTAAAAGAATGGTCATTTACTTAAGGGCAAGTTCTCGAGGGTTATTGATTCTGTCCATGAGAGATCACTGGCCCTTTCCAACTCACCTATACTTACTGAAGAAAAGGAGCTAAAATATAGCACATGGCATTGAATGTTAATGGATGATGTGACCATCCTTTCTTGAGATTATAGGGTTATGGGTACTTCTAATGAATGAAAACCAAGCCCCAGGAAGCCTTTCTGGTCTCCTAAACCTCATGTAGTGAAATGTCTTTCTTTTTGCCTTTCTCTCACTCACTATCATTATCCTGCTTTTCATAAATAGCCTCAGTTCCACCCCCCTAGTCTCAACCTTGGTCCAGACTCCCAGTGAATCAAGGCCATTTAGTAAGGGTGCAGAGCAATAATTGGGGTCAGGTGCAGTGTCCAAGCTATCAGCCTTTGCATCAGGCAATCAACTTTTTCCTCGCTGCCAGATATTGGTATAAAGACAGCCATGTTAATTTTAGCTCCATTCAAAGGACCAGAAAAGAAATACATATTTGCCAAATGGAAAATGACAATCTAAGTGTAAAAACAAGTTGAAAAATACAAATTAATCTCTTCAAAGAACATCTGGATGTGGAAGAGCTGCCACTTTCTGTTGCTTTTGGAAAGCAGATGTCTTTGAGAAAAGAATCCTTCAATGATCTGTAGTGTGTGAGGGTGTCCTTAGATTCCCTTGAAAATTAAAAAAAATACATTTATTGGTGTTCAGTTGATGTGTAAGAATTCTTCTTGGGTTTGAAATTTAAGGAATTATCACACTGGTATTTCTCTATCAGAGGGAGCTAGGTGGCACAGTTGAATGCACACCTAGCCTGGAGTCAGGAAAAATCATTAGATTTTTAAAATCTAAAAAAAAAGTCAGGAAAAAGCCTTAGACACTTACTGTAGGCAAGTCATTAGCCTCAGTTCCTCATCTATACAATGAAGGAAATGACAAACCATTCTAGTATCATCATGAAGAATTGAACACAACTGAAAAATGATCAAATGACAGCAATAATAACAACTATGACAAAAATCTTCCTCTGTATTTGTGAAGATCTATGATATTTAAACCTTCTTTTAGGGGCAGCTAAAAGTGCAGTGAGTAAGAGCACAAGGCCTGGAATCAGAAAGACTCATCTTTGTGACTTCAGATAATTACTAGATGTAGGATCTGGGAAATCATTTAACCCCGTTTGCCTCAGTTCCTCATCTGTAAAATGATTTGGAGAAGTAATGTCAAGTTACTCCGGGATCTTTGCCAAGAAAACTCCAATTGGGTTGGTGAAGAGGCAGACTGAAAAATAACTGAACAAGAGCTAAGTTCAGTATACATGGGTCTCCAAGGTATAGATCCAGCACCAGGGGACCCATTCAGGACACCATTCAAAGATACCATGTTAAGAAATATTTTCACCTGCGACATGATCCTCAAGTATAGTATCTGAGAAGGTAGGAATTATTTTCTTTTTTTTTTTTGTATACAGCTATTTTTATTTTATTTTATTTTATTTTTATTTAATAATAACTTTGTATTGACAGAATCCATGCCAGGATAATTTTTACACAGCATTATCCCTTGCATCACTTATGTTTCGTTTTTTTTCCCCTCCCTCCCTCCTCCGCCCCCCCCCCCCCCAGATGGCAAACAGTGGTAGGAATTATTTTCAACTAAGGATTGATGTATATGTGTATGTGTGTGTGTGTGTGTGTGTGTGTGTGTGTGTGTATGTGTGTGTGTGTGTGTGAGAAAGAGAGAGAGAGAGAGTTAAATTTATGATTTGATGAAGTAGATCTAAAAAGCTGCAAATTCATGCTAATTTTTCCAAAAATTGCAGTTATGAAATATATGAATAGCTTATGATGATTGCTCCAGGTAGAGAGAGAGAGAAAACTCTGTAAAAATGGCCTGGGGAGTTGATATTTCAGCACTACACAAGGGAAAGTCATTTTTCTTAATGATCCCAAATCTGTCTCATGCCTTCATGCTATTACAAGGAGAGAATTGACCACAGGAATCATAGTGACCCATTAACTTTTCCTTGTTATATAAATTTATTCTCCAAATTTCTATCCCCAAGTCCTCCATATCTAAAATGAAATCCCTACTTACATCTTCCTCTTAAACCTTTAGCTTTCTTCAAAACAGGGCTCAGGTGCCATTTCATGTAAAAGCAGATGGTTTACTTCTATTTTAAAATTTTCCTTTTCCTATTGCTTGAAGAAAGCTGATTATTGGTGGTTGTCCTTTGTCCTCAAAGAAGATCAAAATGACATCCCTATGTAAGAGTCAAGTTACAGTGTGGTGTTTGTAGTTTATCAGACCAATATGAGCTCGAAGTGCTCTACCAGTGACATCTGGGTTGATTCTCTATATTTGTGCATCTTGCGTTTTTTTTGAACTGCATCAATTCTGCTTCTCTGTGACTTCTCTGATAAGGGCATGGCATGCCATGTTTTGTGCCAGGGTTTTCCATGCCATACAATTAATTCCAAAGTTCTTAAGAGAGACCTTGAGAGTGTCATTGTAGTGTATGTGTGTGCGCATGTGATTACCACATGAGGGCTTGCCTTTTGGCAAGCATACATTTGGCATTTCAACAACATGGATAGTTCCACAGAATTTCACTCTTCCTACTGTGATTCCTAGATCTGTCTCATGTCTTTCTGCAAGGATAGGACTGACCACAGTCACAGTGGCCCATTAGCTTTTATTTGCATATGAAATTCTATTCTGATTCTTTATCCTCATGTCCTACATATTTAGAATGAAATCCCTTCTTGCTTCTTTCTCTTTGAACTCTTAACTTCCTTTGAAATAGAGCTCAGGTGCCATTATATATATAAAAGCCAGGTTGTTGCGTTTCCATCCCAGCTGAGATTTACAAGGGGGATGTCCTCCTAAAAAAGCTGGTTAAAATTTTAAAGGTTTGGCAGTTAAATTTGAGAAAGGACCTCAGAGTCTGATAGTTTATCCATCGGGTGATCTTCCTATGACAGTTCAAATAGAAATCTTTCACTTTCTTGGAATGGCACTGGCAGACTGTTCAAGTTTCACACATATACACATCAAGGAGGTCAGCACAATGTCTCTGTAGATCTTCAGTTTTGTATCAGTCTAATACCTCTGCTCTCCCACACTTTTCTTTGGAACCTCTCAAACACTGAACTAGATCTGGCTATCTGGCAATGCTGTTATTATCAATGTGTCTATATCTGGAAAGTAGACTGCCAAGGTAAGTGAACTTATCTACAGCATTCAGGAAAATTCATATTTTCCACTTGCAGTAACTGATGGATGGTGTGGTTCTGGCTAATGGAACACTTGTGTTTTTTTGATGTTAATTGTTAGGACAAAATTAGCACAAGCAGCAGAGCCCTGATCCATACTTTGTTGCATTCCAACTTCAGAGTATACAATCATCTGCAAACAAAAAATTATCTAACAATATTCCCTTCAATTTGACTTGTAGCCTTTCAAGTGCAAGAATTTACCATCGATGCATGAGCTGACCTTAATGTAGTGTTCATTCTTGTTGAAAGTGTTTGACAACACAGAGGAAAATATCCTGCCAAAAAACATAAGAGCAAGCACACGGCCTTGTTTTACTGCATTGGTAACTGGGAAAGCATGAGAGCATCATCCATTATCCAGAACCTGGGCAAGCAGGCCATTGTGAAATTGATGTATGATACTGTTGAACTTTTCTGGGCAACCAAATTTTGATAAAATTTTTCCATAAACTGACTGACCAGCAATATCAAAGGCCTTGATCAAACTACAGACGTGTACAGACCTCTGTTCTTCTTGCATTTTCCTGCAGTTGTTGGGCAGCAAACACCATATCAACTGTTCCTCAGCCCTTTCTGAAGACACACTGACTCTTGGTAGATTACAATATTCCAGATTAAGGATCACTTTATTAAGGAGAACTCTGGCAAGAATTTTGCCAGCAAAGACCTCATTGTGATTGTCACAAGGCAATATATTTCCTTTACCTTTATAGAGATGGATAATGAAGGCCTTCTTGAACTCCGAATAATTTTCTTTTTATAATCTGGAAAATTTCTCTGACAACATGAACTGTCATTCAGGTCTACTGGATTTTGTATTATCTATAAGTGTACATGCATTTTGTGTACTGATGGTGAATAGAATCATTTTTACAGAAATTTTTGTATGTTTTTGTGTGTTTCAACCAGAGTAGAAATAATAGACAGTGAATTAATATCAATTTTAAACATATATGTACCAAATAGCATGGCATCTAAATGATTAAAGTAAAAGTTAAATGAGTTACATAAAAAAATAAAGTTTAAATATAATATACGGAGACTTTAGCATGCCCCTTTCAGATCCACATATATGTATATGTATATGTATATATTTTAGAATTAACTAACATTTTTAATATAATTTTTAAAAAAAGTTAATTATGATAGACTTCTATTAATGAATGTGTAAAAACAAAAGGAGTATACATATTCTCAACTGTTTCTAACATCTTTATAAAAACTGACCATATGCTAGGGCTTTAAAACCTCATAAAAATGCATAAATGTTAAACACATGTTTTATAGACAATAATACAATAATATATTTAAAAATAGACTGATGGAGAAATGATTAAAATTAACTGGATATTAAATACCAGTTCTAGAAATGGATGGATCAAAGAACAAATCACAGAAATGATACATAATTTTGTTAAATATAATATTTACAATGATAAATTATTTTTTGCCATGCAGCTAAAACTATCCTCTGGAGAAAATAAATTTATGTTGTATATAGATAAAAGCTATTTTGAACAAGGCCAAAACAGAAATTTCTTTTGCTTGACTATATAATTCTGTTGCAAGGACTTTTCTTTCTTTTCACTGGATTTTTTTTTCAATATGGAAAACCTGAATTCAAATCAAGCCTCAGTGACTTACCTTCTCTCATACTCAGTTTCCTCATATGTAAAATAGAATTAATAATAACCTCTTACCTCCGAGAATTGTTGTGACAATCAAATGAGACAAATTGAAAAAAGATTTGCAAAACTTGAGTATAAAATTTACAGCTATCATCATTATCATTATCATCATCATCATCATTATATCTAAAAAGTATCAATATTACGTTTTTGGAGAATTAGTAGAGTAAAAAGTATTATCTCTATCACAGGTAAACAAGGTATATAAAAATGAAAATTGATTTTACTTACTGACTCCTTCCCTGTCAAAGGTTCTCAAATCCCTTGGGTAATCCAAGTTCTGAGTTTGAGTTTATTTGAGATCCAAAGCTTAAACTAATTATTAGAGTTATTGTTTATATATCTACTTATTTAGAAGACTTAATTGGTAGTTTATCTCTTATTGTTTTAGGAAAACTAGAGAGCATATGGGATCAGTTTCAATTGTACAATGTATTTTTAAGCAGTAATTTATTTACATAATGTTCTCCTGCCCCCTCCTTCCCCCTCCCCCCCAGCAAATGCTCTTGTACACCAGATGTTCTTATCTTCCAGCCTTTGATCGCTTAAAAAATTGTTGTGTATTGATTGTTAAATACTGCTGATTGTAAGGAATATATTCTCTTAAAAATAAACATTTTCAAGATCCCTATATTGAACTCTTTATGAATTCCAGGAATTTGTTTAAGTAGAAGAAGATGAAGCATTAATTATTTCTTAAATTCAATTCAGCAAAAATTATCAAGCACTTATTCTATGCAGAGCACTGTGCTAAGTGGTAGGGAAGATATAAGTTTAAATGACATTTTCCCTGTCCTCCAAAAGACTTCAACTCAGTAAGATGTTATAGGATGGTAAGCTCTTGAGCTAGAGGAGACTTTTAGAGGCCATGAAATTCAACACCATCAATGTTGATACCAAATGAGGATTACCTCATTTACAGATGAGGAAACCAAAGAAAAGGGGCAATTGGGTATTAATAATTCCACAGTTATCAGACCAATTATCAACTTAGGTATTCTAAATGTGAAGCCCTTTTTTAGTGATCAGAAGATGGGAATAATGCTAGATGAAGGATATCATATAAATCCGATTATCATATAATAAGAATTAGAAAGTACTTTAAAGGCCAAGGAATCCATTCTCCTCAGTTTACCTATAAGGAAATTGAGAAATATAGAATGACTTGCTGAGTATTATGTGGCAAATACTGGTCTTGACAGGACCTAAAATAGAGTCTTGCTAAGTCCAAGAGCAGTGCCCTATCAACTGTATCATCTTGCCTCTCAGCATTCTCAGTATGAATGAGATGATCAGATAGGAAATGCAGCAAAATTGAAGGTTCTACCTATTGAAGAAGGAAGGGAAGAAGTGTTTTTTAATGGACAGAGAAGACTTTACATTGCAGTACATCAAAACACGGCCCTTTCTTCTTTTTCCAATCTTCTTTCATCTTACTCTCTTCCAGGGATCCTGTGTCTTTGCTGTCACTTACCAAAAAAAAAAAAAAAAAATCTTCTCCCTCTATGTCCTTTTACTGCCAGACACCATACTAAGAACTTAAAAATATTTCATCAGATCCCTCACAACAATCCCGAGGTAGGTACTATTATTACTATATTTTTACAGTTGAGAAAAATGATCTAGACAGAGGTGAACTGGCTTGCCAAGGGTTACTGGGAGGTACCTGAGGGTGAATCTGACTCTAAATATTCCTAATTTCTGAGCCTGGCTCTACTGAGGCAAATTTCTGTCCTATATATCCAAAAGCAGTGATAAACATCATTTCAGTGGATATTTAGTCATCTCCTACAGGATGTATTATAGAACATGAAGAGGTGATAAAATTCTATGAAAAATTAGGTTAAGATCCTACAGATTTAATAACATATACTTTGATACTAAGTGTCTCCAGAGCAAAAGATAGAAATAGGCAAAATGGATGATAAATTTTATGGGAAATATAGTTCAGCAGTCAATAATTAGAGAGACCAAATACAGAAGCCTCACACATATACATATATTATGAATACTTTGAGAAAGAAGTCAGAAGCACAGAATAAAAACATTAAAATGAAACAGTGCATTTTACCAGAAAAAATGGATAGTTATTGATGTGTGTGTCGTTTTTGAGTCTGTTCTCTGTGTAGTTTTCACCAATTAGTTAAGGAAAAGATAAATGTTAATACAGTACAGGAGAAAGAATAAAAATGAGAAAAAAAATATGGCATGCAATAAAACAACACCAATCTTACCTATTTAAAATATATTGTTACTGAAAAATGGGGAAAATGGGTAGAGAACATATTATTTACTTTACAACAATTTCACACAGAAGTTTAACTGATATATAGTATGATTGCACACAATGCTATCAAAAGAGCAGCCACACATCTTAATTCCACAAACATTCAGATTTTTCAAGTAGAGGGAGATATCCACAAGCAATATATTTCAAATAAAAACTCATATAAAATCTTTCAAAGAATGAAGGATACGATTATGAGTTGTATAAAACAAGAAGTAGTGAATAGAAAAAAAATGTGTAAAGAAAACTTGGGAAAAGACTCAACTAAGAAAAATTCTTGCAATAGCATTGAAATATGGAAAATAGGTAAAAATATGAAAGACAGAGAAAATTTAATTAGATGTTTACTGCAAATCCTTTGTTATGATAATTGAACCACCACATTTGGACCTTACATTGCAGTATATCATAGCCTGATTCTTATCTTTTCAATTCTTACATGTACTTTTTGACCCAGTTATTCTGACCTTCTTCAATTCCTCACACAAGACACTATTTCCTGTCTCATGTGTTTTCAAAGGCTATCCTTGCCTATTCCTAGAATGTTCTTTTTCTTCACCTTTACCTCTAGTTTTGTCTAGTTTTTTTTTTTTTTTTTTCCAAATCTCAGCTAAAATACCATCTTCTGTGTGAAACCTTTCCTAGGTCTCTTTAATTCCTTTCCTCAAATTATTTCCAATTTATTCTGTCAATTGATATTTAGTTGTTTGCATGTTGTAAATCTCATTAGATTGTGAAGTTCTTGAGGGTAGATATTATTTCTGCTTTTTTTTTTTTTCCTTTTGTCTAAAACACAACATTGTAGAAGGTTAATAAATGCTCATTCATTTAACAGTATTGAATATGCTTAGAGTTGTAGAATAACAATGAAGAAAATAAAAATAAGATAGTTGGATTAGAGTAACTAAAAATAGAGAAAAACTGCCTAAATTAAATCATACCCAGATTATGATGTGTAGTTGAATGGTCAAACAACTCTGAGATAAATACTGCAATATGACAGTAAATCTGGGCCCAGAGTTAGTAAGAAGGAAAAGATTGGACTAGATTGCTTTTGAAAAGTTGTAAAGTTTAGTTAATTTTTCCAAGATTCTTCCGAGACAAAGGATCATATTTTCAATACCACTATGCTTTTGGTGATGCACTATTACTAACAGGGACAGAACTGAAATTAAGTAACTTAAATTCATAGGGTGGGATATGAACAGACTGTGATACATTATAGACATAGAATTGTGAAGAAGTCGTTTAAAGGATATCTATTAAAATAAACATATGAATAAAAAAGATGAACTGGCCACATGGAGAGAGCTAGAAAAAACTGTATGTGCCTTTAATATCATCATCCTTTTAAGTATGTGAGGAATGACCATTGCTTATTGAATATACCTCCTGTGATGAATTTATGGAGGGACATTATAAAAGAGTCTCAGAAGATGGGCAGGTGTGGATAAATTGTGATCTACATCTTGGGAGGGAGTATACACATTGAAAATGTCACAGATTTGTTAGAGTGATGGAATATGTGCTCTACACTCCAGCCAAACTTTTGTCCTGAAACATGATGACTCCATACCTTTACTTACATTTTTATCTATGTCTGAAATGTCTATCCTCCAACATTTAATCTATTGTATTCCTTTTATTTTTTAAAATCCAAGTCAAATGCCATCTCCTCATTCTTCTCAGCTTTGGTAATGACTTTCTAATCCTCTTATCCCATAAGATAATTTGTTAGACTTCTTTAATGCACTTATCATATACTATTGAACATTAGATCTGAACTTTGTTTTTCTCTCAATTATATTCTAAGATATGCAACAGATAAAGTCTTATCTGAGTTTTACTCTTTATTCCCTAGTATTTATTTAATGCTGTATTTTATATACAACAGAAGAGTATTTGATAAATGTTTCCTCAATTTATTGATTCAAAGAGAGAGGTCATTGGACCTTTTAATTTCTGTTTTAGTTATTTCTTCCTATGATTTGAATATTAGCACATATCACATTTTTTTATTTTTGAAGAATTACATGTTGAAATGAAAACCCACATAATCATTTCTGAGAGGGATTAATTTAATATTTAATGTTTATTATACATTTCTTGAAAGAAAACAGGCCATTTCTCTCTGTGGCTGTCTCTGTCCACCCATCTTTATATTCATATGCATGAATTTATGTCTATGTCCAATGTGTGTGTATATATATATATATATATGTACATATATATATATATATGAATAGACATGTACATATATATGCACACATATGTGACATCGTTCATTTCAAGTTAAAACATCACATCAAGAATATTCCATGATATGAAAGAGATTCTGGTTATAAGACTAGAAAGAAAATTCTACTGTTTTGTCTACCTTTATCCAACTCTGCTAGAGTTTCTATTTAAAAATACATGTGTGGAACCTTTCCAGTTTAGCAACTGACATTTCTTGGATTTTAGAAAGTAAGTTTTATAATTAAAAAAAATAAAATTCATATTAATTGTGAGATTAGTGATGATTTCTTTCCTCCTGCTAATTTTAACTGCTATGATTAGTGGTTGAAAATTTCAACTAAGAAGGCATATTTTAAAAATTTCATTTTGCATTCGATTTGCAACAAAAACTGATTTCTGCTGGATAAATGTGATTTTTCTTTCTAATAGAGAATAATGGATATTGTCATGTTCATTTCAAACTTTTGCCATTTGCTTTAATTACTTGTTTTGTAAATGATTTTAAATGACATGTGTAATTGTTTCCAACACAATTAGGTAGAATTATTGACTATTTCACCCTTTTATGAATTTCAATAGAACTTTACATATCTTATGGACTTTCGTACTTCCCCCCCAAAAAAACCTTTCTAACTTGGTTAAGATCTCTGTGGGTGGTATAGGCTTTAAAAACCATCATATTTTAACATATTTCCAGCTTACTTCCACATAGGACTAATGTAAGTCCTATTTTTTATATGAAGTATCTCTGTACTTCTTCAACCTAAATAGATCTCTTCTCTTCCTAGGCTACCATAACTCTTATCTTCTATAATATTATTTTTTTACTCTAAAGGATACTGTTTTTATCTGTACCTGTACTTTTTTTAAAAAGAAGTTTCATTTTTGAGAGCAATATTTCTCCATAAATTTGTTTTTGTTGATATCTTTTATATTTGTATTGCCTTCATTTCCCTATATATTTTTCCCCTCCTCCAGAGTAATCTAACATAACAAAGAATACAAAAGAGGAGAGAAAACAGTTCAGCAAATTAGTCAAACATCAGCCAAGCTTTAACATTATTTATAGCATTCCATGCTCATTTTTTCTTACCTCTTCAAAGAAGGCAGAAAAGGAGATATCTAGAGGACGTTGTTTTCAAATGAATTTCAAATTGAATAAAGTAACTGAGCTAAAATATTCATCAGGTAGACACTAAACTCCTGTGGATTGCTGGACTGTTACTTCCCTCTTTTATCTAATCTGCCCATAGTCTGATTATCTCAATATAAGGCAGGATTGAGCTCTGTGGTGAAAGGGAAGAGAAGCTTGTATAGTTACCTAATACATCAGGTCTGGAACAGATGAAGAAACTAAAATTTGGAGAAGTCATGTCACTTGCCCAAGACCATAAAACTAATGAGCTATAATGCTCAGACTGGAATCTACATGGTCCATCCTCATTTATTTCAGTTGATAGTAAACAATCAACATTTAGAGCTACGCTAATCAAATTCCAGATAGTCTCTTGTTCTTCAAGTTGGTTCTTCAGAGACAACAGAATAAACAGCAAGTAATGGTCTTGCTTATTCTGTGATGTCATTTTTGCTTTTTTAAATTAAGCTTTTAAAAAATGCCATTCTATCAAGACAGGTGGAAGTTGTATTATTCTTCTTGCAAACCCCTTGTTCTGGCACTTCCTGCTAGTTAAAAAGTTCTAATTAAACATGCTTTAATGAGAGATAGGAGATATCTAAGATCATGGGTTTTTTTTCCTGAGATACAGTTTTGGCTTTAATATGGGAGCAACACTCTGGGTCCCATACCCAGAAAAGCCAAGCACTTGGAAAGCTATTGAAGTGATTACATGAAAGTATATATTAATTGCACCTCACCAAGATATTTAGTTTCCAGAAAGGTGAACATTAGGTTCTGTGTACTATGTAGTCACAGAAAGGTATTGTCTTGGAAGAGTTTTTTAAATCACAACATAATGCCTTTATTGTGATATCAGCTGACAAAACATAGAAAAAAAGTTTGGGAAGAAAGAAAGAAAGAAAGAAAGAAAGAAAGAAAGAAAGAAAGAAAGAAAGAAAGAAAGAAAGAAAGAAAGAAAGAAAGAAAGAAAGAAAGAAAGAAAGAAGAAAGAAAGAAAGAAGAAAGAAAGAAGGAAGGAAGGAAGGAAGAAAGAAAGAAAGGAAGGAAGGAAGGAAGAAAGAAAGAAAGAAAAAAAGGAAGGAAAGAAGGAAGGAAGAAAGAAAGGAAGGAAAGAAGGAAGGAAGAAAGAAAGGAAGGAAAGAAGGAAGGAGGGAAGGAAAGAAGGAAGGAGGGAAGGAAAGAAGGAATAAAAGAAGGAAGGAAGGAAAAGAGGAAGGAAGGAAGAAAAAGAAAGAGTAAGAAAGAAAAAAGAGAAAGAGAGAAAGGAAGGAGGGAGGAAGAAGAAAGGAAGAAGGAAGGAAAGAAGAAAAGAAGGAAGGAAGGAAGGAAGGAGGAAGGAAGGAAGGAAGGAAGAAGGAAGGAGGGAAGGAAGGAAGGAAGAAAAAGAAAGAGAGTAAGAAAGAAAAAAGAAGAGGAAGAGAGAGAGGAAGGGAGGGAGGGACGGAGGAAAAAAGGAAGGAAGGAAGGAAGAAAAGAAGGAAGGAAAGAAAATGTTAAAGCACTGTAAAAACCGTTTTTTTAAATTATTATTAATAATAAAAATATCCTTTGAGAAACAGGAGCAGCTATGTGATTCAGTAGACAGAGCAGTGGAGGAGTCAGGATGATCTAAATTCACATGTGACCTTAGACACTTGACACTTATTAGCTGTGTAATCCTGGACAAGTCACTTAATCCTGATAGCCTTAGTAGGAAAAAAAAGAAAGAAAAAAATAGAAGGAAATAAGCAATTTAACTTAGAATTGACAAGTCTTTGGGTGGGAGGATGACAAAATAGCTGTTGCCAAGTATCTAAAGAGCTACCATCTGCAATCCTTTCTTTTATGTTATTCCTGATGGTAGAATAAGGCCAATGTATGGAAGTTGCAGGGAATCAAATTTTGGTTTTATTATTGGGAAAAATGCATCGCAAGAAAACTTTCTTTTCAAGGAAAAAAATGACCTCTAGCTAGAGATGGCGTTCAAAGGCTTCCTAATTCAGGTACAAATTGAATTCAGTCACCTTTGATATTCTTTGCCTTTAATTCCTCTGAGTTCCCTATTTCCAGAAACCTCGCTCTTCCAACTTTTTTGAATCTGTGATTCTGATTTTAAAAATATACCAAACAAACAAAAAACAGCTGTAATTTGGAGGAAAGAGGGGAAGGGATGAAGGTTGACATAGACTTAAGTGGAAAGGCATATAAATATGAATGTACACATAGGTCATACTAATACCTTTTTTGTGGTTTTCTTTTATATTTTGATAGTATTTTATTTTTCCAAATACATGCAAACATAGTTTTCAACATTCATCTTTGCAAAATATTGTGTTCCAAATTTTTCTTCCTTTCTTCCCTGCTCCTACTTCTCCAAAACAGCAAACAATTCCAATATAGGTTAAACATGTGCAATTCTTCCAAACATAGTTTGATATTCATTAGCTGTGCAAAAAAAATATATATACATCAGATCAGAAGAAAAAAAGCTCAAGAAAAGAAAAAAAAAGCAAACAACACAACAACAAAACTGAAAATACTATGCTTTGATCCACATTCAGTCTCCATTTTTCTCTCTTGATGTGGATGGCACTTTCCATCACAAGTCTATTGGAATTGCCTTGCATCAATCATCTCATTATTAAAAAGAGCCAAGCTCATCACAGATGATGATCACATAATCCTGTTGTTACCATGTATAATGATCATGTGATTCTGCTCATTGCACTCAGCATCAGTTCATGTAAGTCTCTCCAGGCCTCTCTAAAATCATCCTGCTGATCTTTTCTTATAGCACAATAATATTCCATAACATTCATATACTTTATTCAGCCATTCCCCAACTGATGAGGATCCCCTCAATTTCCACTTCCTTGCTACTACAAAAAAGACTGCCACAAACATTTTTGCACATGTGGGTCTTCCCCCGCTTTTATGATCTCTTTGGACTACTGACCCAGTAGCGATACTTTTGGATCAAAGGGTACATCATACTAATACTTAAATATTTTTGTTTTCTTATGTGTTATTTCACTTGATGCTCAGGATATTAAATGGGAATGGCCTGACTTGAGATGAGTATCTTTGTCCAAGAGTTACATAATCAGAATAAAATTCATTGATTGCCCTTCATTGTAGCATTGTAGCATCTGTCCAGCTCTCATTATAACATTCATTCTCTCATTGTTAACCAATCACAGTTGATTTCAATCCATCAGGCACAACTGTTTCTCCAAAGGTATTTAAACATTCAGGTGCCTAAAAGGTTCATCTTTAGTTTCTGAGTGTACCACTGATCTAAATTTACTGATTATTTGCTACCATAATTAGTAAATTGATTATTAATCGTTTAGAAATTGTCTCAGACTTCATTCTTCATACCATGTTCTTTTCCAATACAATGAACAAATGTATAACTAGATCTTTTTATAAATAGATTTTTATTTTCAAAGTACAAGCAAAGATAATTTTCAACATTTACTCTCACAAAACCTGGTATTCCAAATTTTTCTCCTTCCTTTCGTCCTACCCCCTTCTCTAGAAAGCAAATAATCTAATATATGGATAATTTTTGGAAGGCTTGTAATGAAGGGTAGAAGTCAGGAACAAAAACATATATATATATATATATGCATATAAATACATGTAAATATACACACACATGCATACACACAAAGTTTAGTTCTTTTCAGCAGAATATGGTGCCATTTGGTGTGATCTACAGGGGTGAATGTGTGGATGAAAATAGACAGCTATAACAAAGGCACCGATACTCAAGGCTTTCAAGAAAGGAAAGTAACAGTGAAATGACTTGCTATTGAAATTGAAAGCAAGTCAACAACCGTTAATTCTGTTCTAGAAAAGTTAATCCACCCATGAATTATGTTTTTTTGGAAGCTGCAGTAAGGGGAGAGCAGACCAGTGACTATTGATGGATTCCTGAGATGGCTTTAATTCTCCAGTTTCTTTGTTTCCTTTCTCTTTTTCTCCCTATCTTATGGACATTTCCCTGAACCCTTCTAGGAGTTAGTCAAAAAGGAGAAAGATAAGGGAAACTCCACCCTATGAGAAAGAACAGATTCTTGTATTTGTTGAAAATCACTCTATTCCCACTCTTTCTGGTTTGCTGGTTTTGTAACATAGTCTCTTACACTCAAATAATAAAAGGGAACATTAGAGCAGCATTGAAGAGAATTCATTCAAATGAGCAGTCTTGGATCTGAAACCAGGGATGTACTCTAAAGATTGATTAGTTAAGAGAAAGTGTCAGTAAGTAAAGAGTTCCTTTTTGACCAAAAGATTAACCCCTTGGTGAAAGAGTTAACCATGATCAAGAGCCAAAGGAGCACTGGCAATATCAATGAAGTTTGTATTACAACACATTGACAATTATTGTGTAGTAACCTTGGACATGTTACTTATATCAGTAAAATGGGAATTATAATGCTCGTTCTACATCTTGGTCTACAATAATACTGCATCACACAGGATTGTCATGAGGTTCAATGATATAATATATGCAGCAGATTTCATAATCATAAATATGTAAAACTAAATAAATATAACTTTCAGTTTGGGATAAGAAGAGAGTATTTTTATTATTCTTGCTTAGAGTGCAAAAAAGGGAATTCTTAGGCACTGTGTCATTACTTACTTAATGATTAGGTTATGTAATATCAAATCCTTCCTTTATGATTCTACTTCAAGAATGTAGGTAATGATTAAGTGTTTCCATCTTCTTTTGACTGCCATGAACTGATTTGTGACCAAAGTTCCCATCTTGGAGAGAGATAGAAAAATAAAAGAAAGCATAGAAGTTTGCAAATTAGTCTGCTTTCTCTTCCTTTCTTCAAAACCTGAGAAGAGAGTAAAGATGCCAAACATAAGTAGGTTTAGTAAAAATAAATCTGAATTCTGATCAGAGGTATAAGTAGGGAAAAGGTAGGAAAAGTGATAAAAAGTTGAATTTCTAGACAAGGCCTTGGAGAATCACTAGCCAAGGGCAGTGACTATTTGTAAGAGAAAAGGTGTGCTTAACTTGGAATTTATGAGCATTTTTTTCAATATTTTGATAATTGCATTTAATAATACCTACAATTTATGCTCTTCCATATCACAGGGATGAGGGTTATGGTGCCTCCACAATATGGAAAAACTGCAAAAAAAATTTGTCCCTATCGTTTTTATCAAGAGAAAAAAATCTGAATTGTTTTTAATGGGGTGTTTATAGTAGTTTATTGTAAAATGTAGGTTGATATAATACAATAATATACATATATTTAATGCATTTATGAGTTTCTAAACCCTTTTTCTGTGTCATTTACTAACCTTGGCACATCATCTCTGGTTTCTGCAAAACTCTCCCCAAATTCTCATTTAATTTCTTATGCCAACCTACAACATATCAAAACCAAGATGGGGATAAGTTGTGATGTGCAAAAGAAAACTGTGGCGCAGTTATTCAGCACCAAGTACTATGTTAAGTGTTTTACATGTATTATTTCATTTAATCCTCACAACAATCCTGAAAGTAGGTGCTGTTAGTATGCCCATTTTACAGATGAAGAAACTGAGGCAAACAGAGGTCATGTTGCTTGTTCAGGTCACACAGCTAGCAACAAGTGCCTGTGGCCAGATTTGAACTCAGGTGCTCCTGACTCCAGGTCTAGCTCTATCCATTCTGCTACCCAACTGCTTCTCATTTCAACATAATTGACTTTTGTGTATTTTATTTTCTATATTTAGAAACATTATCATGAGAAAAGATCCATGTCTTTCACCAGACTACTAAAGGGAGCCCTGAGACACAAAATCTTTAAAGTGTTCACTGGTTTCAGACCTCAGGCTGCTTTACTTGAATGGATTCTCTTCAATGCTGCTCCAATGTTCCCTTTTATTATTTGAATGTGAGAGACCATGTCATAATCTTAGAGTTTTGGTAGTAATCTACTAATAAAGGATGCAAAGCACTTAAGAAAGTAAGCAAATAACATTACTTTGGAAGAAAAGACAAGAAAAATCCCAGAAGAAAGATAGGAAAGCCTGAGCCAGACAAAGCTATATTCCTTGGGATGGGTACATGGGATGTGCCTAGGAACTTTCTGGGACTTGTCAAATTCGATGATCTCTACCCTTTATTGGCAAATCATAATGGAATATGTGATATCATCAAAAAGAAATTAAGAAGCATTAATAAATAACTTGAAATCTGAAACAAGAAATGGAAGACCTAAAGATTTACCACTGGTGTTTACTGAGTAAGAGCTCCAAAAGAAAAAGTTTGGAATAGATACAGAAGGCTAAGAATATAGTGTTTGAGAAGCAGATTTTGATATGTAGGCCACAGTATAGTATATAGGAAATGGTTGGCTTGTAATGCACAGAAAAATATGTCTATGTATCTGTAAACTGATTTAAAGGCTAATAAACAGAAAACTGAGGTGGAGAGGAATGAAATTTCCTTGGAACATGGCAGTGTTGGCTCAGAGAAAAGCATATCAGAGGAGAAATTGACTGACTCACAGATGATAATAAGAAAACATTTATAAAAGCTTATAATCTCATAATCTATGTACAGATGTGCAAAGAATTGGCAGTAAACAGAACTAACAAACGATAGTAATATGAATAGAAAAGTTCAGCCTCATAGATACAGTTAAAACTTTTGCCAAGATTCAAAGAAGTACTAATAATATGCACATAGACATAAAGAGATATGCCTTATTCAAAATGAAGCATTAGATTAAAGAGATATATGGAGTACATTGAAAATTTACTAACATAAAACAAATCCATGAATAGGAGAAGGGAGTCATAGTGGAGATTATTAGGGTGATCATCACATAGAAGGAGAAATGAAACAATATTGTGGCAGCAGTATACTAAAGACCACTTGACCAGGAGGAAGAAATGAGCAATTTATTTAGAAAACATCACAAATCCGAAATGGAGGCATGATGTAACAATGTTTGGAGAGCTTAATTATTTGGTCATCTGCTAGAGTTTTTCCTCTCTCTTGTTTCTCTTTCTCTCTCTTTCCCTTTGTCTCTCTGTGCTAAAAACACTAGGTCTTGAGAAAAGATTTTTCCTTCCCTTCTTGATATAATTTGATTCTTAAAATGGTAGCAGAAATGACAAGGAAAATTCTTATTCTGTATCTGATTCTGACCAGTAAGGAGGAACTAGTCACTGAAGTAAAAATAATGGGAACCTAGGCAATGTGTGACTAATGCTCAGTTCTATGCATAGTTTAATATGCATATTAGACTTTTGGAGAATGAATTTCAAAGTGTTCAAAGAAAAAAAAGTGACGTTTCTATGTTTTAAAATTTTGCAGTGCAAGTCAGTCCTTTAGAAAAGGGTTGCTTTCAAGAACAAAACTGTGATGATTTAAACTGATTTTGAAAAGGGGGGAAAAGGAGAGCTGTTTAAAGAAATCAGTGAAGAAGTACTGAGTAACCCTTTGATCAAATTAGATTTAATAAAGAGATGTACAAAAGAAGAAGAAAGGGCAAATAACTGAAGGTGAATAAAAAAAAGCGACATGATCCTGGAAGAATAAAAGCAGAAATTCTAAAATTTAAAATGGAGTTAAGATTGTCAATGGGGATTAAAGATAGGAGAGTTCTTTGCTATTATCAAAGAACTATTTTAAATATTTTTGTACTTATTCATCCTTTCCCTCTTTCTTTGATTTTTCTGGAATATAGCTTTAGTAGTGTATCTCTTTGTCAAAGGACATGTATAATTTAGTAACTTCTGGGGCATAATTTCAAATTGCTTTCCAGAATGATTGGATCAATCCAACAATAGTGCATTGATGTTCCAATTTTCCTACAGTTCCCTTGCCCTTGGAGGTATTAGGAAGTCATGGGAGTTTATTAAGGGGGTGTTCTTGTTAAATCCACCTTTTAGGAAAATAATTTTGTAAGCTGCATGCAAGACAGATTGTAGAGGGCCAAACCTGAGGCAAACAGAGCAATAAGAAATTTATTTCAGGGGAGGGAAGATGGGGAGAGGCTGAACTAGTATGGTATGTCTCAGTGGAAAGATGGGGTTATAAATGAGAACTGCTATGAAGGCATAAATAACAAGATTTGGCTAAATGATCAGAATTATTAAAGTTTCTTGTCATTTTCTTTTTATTTTGTATGGTTATATGTAAATTATTCTGCTTTTTCTCATCTTATGCATCAGTTCATAAAAGTATTTTTTCTGAATTATTCACATTCATTATTTCATGTTGCATAATATTGTAGTATATTAATATACCATAATTTGTCCAGTCTCTTCCTGATTTATGGACATACCTTTTGGTTCTCATTCTGTATTAAAACAAAAAAATGATGCTACATTTTGTATATATGGATCTTTTCTTTTTGTCTTTGACCTCTTTAAGTAGTTGTGTCACTATATCAAACGTATGTACAAATGAATAGTTTTTGAATATAATTTCAAACTGTTCTTCAGAAGTCAGACTAGTTTACACTTCCATCAATGGCATATTAATATGCCTGTCCTCCCAGGGCCCCTCCAAGCAATTGCTATTTTCCTCTTTTGTCATTTTTTTCTAGTCTGACAGTTGTGAGGTAGAATGTTAGCTGATTTAATATACATTTCTATGATTATTAGTGAGTTGAACTATTTTTGCTCTGATAGTTTTTAATTATTCATTTGAAAATGGTTTATTCATGTCTTCTACTAAACTACTGGGAATGATTTTTCTTATATATTTATATAGATTTTTAATCTCTTGAATATTATATCTTTTTCAAAGAAATTGGCTATGAAGATTTTCTCAATTAGTTGTTTTCCTTATAATTACAACTGAATTTGTTTTGCTTATAAAAACTTCAATCTTATATAATTGAAATGCTCATTTTTATCTTTTTATGTACAATAAACAACATTCTCTATAATTCCTTAGATAAGGCTTTTCCTCATAACTATAATAGTGAAGGGTTATCTCTATCCTTTCTCCTTTTTTAATATATGACTTTTATGTTTAGGTTATGTATTCATTTAGAGTTGTAAGTTTCCCTTTTAAACAACAGTTTGGGGAGGTTCACTTTGATTCCTTGCAAAATTATAGAATGTATTTTTAAAGGAATGGTTTGTGAGCATTTAGAGAAAGAAGCAGCAATCACTAATTATCAAGAATGGGGTATGGTTATGGCAGACTAATTTGAATAACTTCCTCTTAAAAATGTGGTTGCTAGATTGATAGGAGAATGCAATAAATAGCACATTCATAGGATTCAATAAAACTTCTGAAAAGGTCCCAATTATTATCCTCCTGGAAAAGATGGAAAACTGTGAAACTGATAAGAATGTAGGAGGAACTTTTTGTCATGCACAAAATATATATTGAATAGTATACATAGGATAAGAGAAACAGAATTGGAAAAAACAAATGAACAAACCTTTTTTTTTTTTAAGTCAAAGCATGGGTTTTTAGGTGGCAAAGGTGAGTTTGGAAAGACTTAGCTTTGTGAGTACAAGTCTATCCTCAGACACTTATTAGCTATGTGATTCTGGGCAAGTCACGTAATGCTGTTTGCATCCATTTCCTCACTTGTAAAATGAGCTGGAGAAGGAATGATAAACTGTTCCAGTATCTTTGTCAAAACAACAACAACAACAACAACAACTCCACCAAACGGGATACACTCTGACATCACCAAAAATGACTGAACAACGAACTAAAGCATTGGTGCTAAATCTAATAAGATAAAATTCAAGTGTAACAGGCATAAATCTGATATTCCACACTTAGTCATCTGTATAAAAACAAGATTGTGTGGAAAGTTTATATAAAAATACCTGGGGATATGGAAGAATTGCAAGCTCAATATTAATAGTGAAAAGTAGCCCCCTAAACCTAAAGCAAACTTAGACTTTATTAGAAGAATAGCTTTCAAGTTTAGGAATAAAATAATTATGCTACATTCTGTCTTACAGATGTATTATTGTGAAAGGAAACACAGAAATTGTCTGAAGAAAACTACTAATAGTTTTGGTGAAATGGAAAAAGAAAACAACTCCTTAAAAACTAAAATTTTTGAAATGGAAAAAAATCTAATGAACAAAACAACGTATTTTAAAATTCGATTGGCCAAATGCAAAACAAGATTTTTAAAAAGCTAAATAAAGATTTAAATAAAGAAAATAATTCACTAAAATTTGGAATTGAACAAATGGAAGTGAATGACTCAATGAGACATCAAGAATCAATCAAACAAAACCAAAAAAAAAAAAAAAAAAAAAAAAGAAAGAAAGAAACAAAAAAATAGAAGAAAATGCAAAATACCTCATCAGGAAAAACAATTGATCTGAAAAATAGATGGAGAGTCAATCTATGTATTTTTTTCCTCCCTTCCCTCCACCCTGTCCCTAGATGGCAAATAATACAATATAAGTTAAATATGTGCAATTCTTCTATACATATTTCCACACTTAAGCTGCACAAGAAAAATCAGATCAACAAGGAAAAAAAAAATTAGAAAGAATGAAAACAAACAACAACAAAAAATGTAAATACTATGTTGTGATCTATACTCAGTTCCTACAGTCCTCTCTCTGGGTTTTCCATCACAAGACCATTGGAACTGTCCTGAATCGTCTCATTGTTGTAAAGAGCCACATCCATCAGAACTGATCATCATATAATATTGATTTTGCCATGTATAATGATCTCCTGGTTCTACTTACTACACTCAGCATCAGTTCATGTAACTTTCTTCAGGCCTCTATGAAATCATCCTGCTGATTGTTTCTTATAGAGCAATAATAATTCCATAACGTATTCAGCCATTCTCTAACTGATGGACATCCACTCAGTTTCCAGTTTCTAGCCACTACAAAAAGGGCTGCCACAAATATTTTTGCACATGTGGGTCCCTTTCCCTCCTTTATGATATCTTCAGGATACAAACCCAATAGAAACACTGCTGGATCAAAGGGTATGCACAGTTTGATAGCCCTATGGGCACAGTTCTAAACCTCTCCAGAATGGTTGAATCAGGTCAAAACTTCACCAACAATGTATTAGAGTCCCAGTTTTCCTACACCATAGTCCATCACTATCTTTTCCTGCCACATTAGCCAATCTGAGAGGTGTGTGGTGGTACCTCAGAGTTGTATCAATTTGCATTTCTTTGATCAATAGTAATTTAGAGCATTTTTTTTTCATATGGCTAGAAATGGTTCTAATTTCTTCATCTAAAAATTGTCTCTTCATATCCTTTGGCCATTTATCAATTGGAGAATAGCTTGAATTCTTATAAATTTAAATCAATTCTCTATATATTTTAGAAATGAGGACTTTATCAAAACTCTTGGATATAAGCATTTTTCCCCAGTTTATTGCTTCTCTTCTAATTTTGTCTGCATTGATTTTGTTTGTACAAAAGTTTTCTAACTTAATATTATCAAAATTATATTTTGCATTTCATAATGTACTCCAGTTCTTCTTTGGCCACAATTTCCTTCCTTCTCTACAATCTGATAAGTAGATTATCCTTTGTTCTTCTAACTTGCTTATAATATCACTTCTTTATATGTAAATCATGAACTTATTTCAATCTTATCTTGGTATAGGATGTTAGGCGTGAGTCAGTGCTTAGTTTCTGCCATATTAATTTCTAATTTTCCCAGCAATTTTAGTCAAATAAAGAGTTCTTATTCCAGAAGCTCAGATAAAATAGATTACTATAGTCATAGACTATTGTTTCCTGTTAACCTAACCTATTCCACTTTTTGACTACTCTATTTCTTAACTAGTACCAAATAATTTTGATGACTGCTACTTTATAATATAATTTTAGGTCTGGTACATCTAGGCCATCTTCATTTGCATATTTTCTTTAATTCCCTTGAAATTATTGACCTTTTGTTCTTCCAGAACTTATTTAAGTTTTAGTCAAAGTTGTCAATTCTTGTGTGATAACGATAATGATTCTTTGTGGCCTTAATTCCTTAATGTTTGCATTTGTTTTTCTTTATTGTAGGAAATTTAAATTTAAATTTTGACATTCCTAGGCTTTTCCTTTTCACTTTCCTTTCAAGAAGTGATTGATGTATTCTTTCTATTTTTCATTTGCTCTTGAGCTGGGCAGTTTTTTAATGATATTTTGAAATTTAATCTCCAGATTTTGTTTTAATTGTAGTTTTTAAAAAAGTCCAGTGATTATGAAATTATTCTTCTTTTATCTGTTTTCCAGGTCAGTTGTTTTTTTTTTTTTTTTTTACAAGATATATTATCTTTTATTTTTTTTCCATCTTTGGGTTCTATTCTAATATTTCCTGCTGTTTCATAGAGTTATTGATTTCTATTTGGTTTATTCTAGTTTCCAGTGATTCCATTTCTTGGGTAAAATTTATCACTTTTTTTCTTAAAGTATGTATTCTCCTTCCAATTTTTTTTTCTTTTGAAGATTTTATCATTTTAAAATATTTCATTTCGTTTCTTTTGCTTTTAATTAAGATTAATAGAGCCATCTCTCTCAATCCTTCAGAGACATTCAAGGACTTCCCCAAAGTTATAAGTTATGAAGAATTTGAGTTGCATCCCTTTCACTCCCAGGCCATTGCTCTTTTCTTTAAATGCTCTTAAAATGACCATCCCAAAGATTGCATCAATACACAAAAATCACATGCAGCCTCAGTTAAGTCTGGAAGAGGTTCAGTTAATAGGTGGGAGCTATGGGGTAGTGTGGCAAATGTCTCAGAATGTTCAGTCCTAACTTATTAGAAAGTGGGTTCAGGAAGATTTCTGGGAAGATGGTAGAGAAGATTGGTAAATTTTAAGTTCTCTCCATTTCCCCCACAAATAGAACAAATTTGTGCCTCAGGGTGAATACAGACTGGTGAAAAACCAAGAAGACTTGAGGCAGAACAGGGATCTTCCTGATACAACCCCTAAAATCTGAAGAAAGACTCTGGGCCAGAATTAATCTGTCCAAAGTGCAGACACCTCCAGGCTAGCTCCCCAGAAACATTGTGGGCATCCCTTGGGCTACCTGGGTGTGGCCGGAGCCTCAGCAACAATCCCAGAGACTTTCTCCTCTTGGATTGTTTAGCCAGTCGGGATCTGAGCCTGGGAAAATGAAGTAAGCCTCAACTGATTAGGAACACCAGGCCCAGCTGTGCTGCTGAGATGTGGCCCTAGGCGAGAAGGAGCCAGCACTTGGTGAGCACAGAGACAGCCGGGCAGGAACACTGCTGGCTGTGGGCACTTACATACAAGAATATTATTTGCCAAATTTTGAAACCCTCAGATCAAAGAGAACATTTTAAAAGAAAAAAGAAAAAAATTTTAATACACTGGAGCTACAATTAGGATTGTACATATCAGAAATGGGTTTGATAGGCAACCTTCCAAAATCTATAACGAAATACAGAGGGTGGGATGGGTGGATGGGGAAGCAAAGAGTGAAGCAAAAAGACAAGGAAGGGATCCTTGGGTGGGAGGAGATTAAATAATAGCAAGGCAATTTATGCAGCAGAATTTAATTAAAGAATCAGCAGGCATAGGAAAGATATATATGTATTGGGGGTTGGATGTGTGTGTATGTGAGTGTGTATATGGATGTGTATATCTACATATGTGTACATAAATATAACTTTTCTTAACTGTAACTTGCTTGGGGATGAGGATGGGAATGAAAGAGGGGAAAAAAGAATAAAGCAAATAAAGTGCATAGCAGAGAACCAAAGAACAATTTATAAGAAAATAAAGAAAAAAATGGACATTCATGAATATATTTTCTTCTACTAATATATACATCTGGTAATTTGTCGTTATATATTTTGAATCTTCCCTGATGTTCTTCTGGGATAACGTTCTCTTTTGTTTTGCTTTATTTTATTTTGTCTTTCTTTTCTGTTTTTCTTTTTTTCTTATTTTTTTTCAAATAAATAAAAATAAAAGAAAGTGGGTTCCACAGTATTACCAAGAAGAGTATGAACCATATAACAACAATTGTCATGAGAAAAAAGGATTCTAACTTTTCCCCCATGTTAGCAACTTGGAGCACAGTATTACTTGCTCCAAGCTGGTTGCAGCTGTGCATATGCATATAAGCTGGTTTTCAACACTATAAAAGTAGTTATGTTCATAAAGTACTCGTTCATTTTGGAAATAAGGTGTTTTCTCCCACGTCTAGAGAATCATTGTCAGTGAATACATTTTTTAATTGCTGCGTTCTTGACCTTCTTCAATGTGATAAAACTTAATATTTTTTTTAGAACCCAAAGGTTTTCTCCTTAACAACCTTGCTGAGCTGATTCATAATATTCTCTTTGCTGAACACTTTCCTTTTCTTCTTTGAAAAATATACTTCCTGATGTATACTTTAGCTTTGAAATGAAACTGCTCTCTGTACATTTGTCTTTCATGTCTCTCCCTGAGAGCGATTATAGACGCTGACATTTTTTCTTCTTAAGCACTATTATCAAATCCTCTCTCATGTGGCTTCTTGTTATACTCAATACTGTAGGTTGCCTAGGTGTAGAATACTACCTTGAATTTTTGGCTCTTCTTTGAGCCTTTTTTCAGTCCCTAAATTTCCATCAGAACCTCTTCAGATGTACAAGGGTTATCGACTCATTCTTTGAATACTTTGGTGTCTTCCCATCCTTGGTACTTCATGTTGATATTATACATAAAAAAAGAAGAAAAGTATCCCTGAGCAGCTTTTGACTCTAAGGTCTTTCTGTATTCCCTTAAAATTTCTTTTCTGGAACTCATAGAACTGTAATGTTTGCTATAGCTCCAGAGATTCATTCTTTCTTTCCTTTTTCCTTTTTGATTCAGAAAGCCATAACTATTCAAGTATTTTAGTGTGATATTAGGAGCATATAAATTGCTTTTCAACAATGCTTTATTTTTAAAAGAATGCAAGATTAAGGTGCATACATCTGGTTTCTCTAAAAAGCCTTGAGGGTACATCCTTTCAATGATAATGAGAAAAAAATCATCTTTTATTTGCTTTGATTAAAAACAGCAGCCTTCCCTGCTGTCAAATAATTCACCTGGGTTTCACTTTACTCATTGCCACAAGTAAATAAAATAGGCAAGCATCACAATGAGCTTCATTCAGAAGATCAAGGCACCAGTATCCTAAAGGATCCAGTCCCTTCAGGGCCAAGAGTCAGTGGAACTATAAAGATCACACTCAACCAGTTCTTTCACATCTTTATTCCCAGCTATCTGGGCTGATAATTGTTGATACTGACAGGGGACTCTTGTTATGCAGTCAAGCTCCCTAGGCTGCACCCAGCCTATGCCCAAAGTATATCTGCTACATGTGATGCACAAAGGAATATGGATATACCACTTATTTTAATTTGATCTGAGAGGCCAAAGAAACCCTGACAACTACATCAGGACTAAAAATGATCATACTCAATCATTATCAATACCAGTCACCAAACACAAGCATGCAAGAGTTTTTTGGAGGTATGGCATTGGGGTTTGAGGGAAGAAGAAAAGAAGGCAATGAAGAAATGAAATGACAGTCTGGTATTTATGGTCTTCTACAGATTATATTGGCTTTGGAACTTTAGTACTATTTTTTTCTTTTTTCATGAGGTTTATTTATTCTTTTTTATTTTTACAGTCATGCCTAAAGTTTCTTATCTTTAAGCTATTAAGTCTTCTCTTAAAACAAAGGGAAAAAAAAGCTCAGGCTCTGTCCCTTACTACCTGTGTACTTAATCTTTTTTGCTCCTCAATTTCCTTAATTTCATTCTTTTTAAAATGATAGGATGGATGACCTCAGATGCATCCTAGCTCTAAATCTATGCTAAAACATCTGATAGGTCCCTAGACTAGCGTCACTCTCCAAGAAGTAGAGTACATTTTTCCTTCAGAAAAAAAGTTTTTAGGTCTTGATAGAATGACTAACCAGAGCAATGGGAACGTGGAAGATGATACATTGACACTATACTGAGAATGAAAACAATTTTTAATAGTGGTAGCACTAGGAGCAGTGACTGAGAATCAGTTTTCTTTCTGAGACCATGGGGAAAATAATGGAAAACAGTGGGACCTTCCAGCAAAGTAGATTGCTTTTTATTAGCGGCTTTTTGTGGGTTTGAAGTGCTAGTAAGATAAGATGTAATACAGGAAATGTGGAAAAACTGACTATTCTCAGGTCTTTTCCTTTTTAGCTAGAGATGATTGATGCATATTTCTGAAGTCAATTATTTATATTAAATTGCAATTTTTATCAATTTAATTTTACTTCTTATAACATCTATGGTTAACAACTATTTGTATTTTCTTGTGCTCCTATATGTAAAGTCTTTAATGGATGAAATATCTCTGGTCTTTTTAGCCACATAGAACAATGACCAGAAAGTTTTCTTCCTAATGCTTATCTGGGAAATCCAATTTTTGATTTATTGTTATGTAATCTGTCACAATGATATGTTTTGAATTATTTATCTGCCTTTTTTTTTGGTTTATGTTAATTTATTATTGTTATCTTTGTTTCATTTCTGGTTAATTATAAATTAACAGAAGCAGAACTTTCAAAGAGGAAAGTCTTGAATTCACCAAAAATTGTAAGTCTGACTTTCGTTGTGGGCCCATAGCAGGCTGCTGAGGCAGTTTTGAGTAGGAGAGGGAAAAACGTGTTTGTAATTTTAATTTCACTTCCACACTAACCTAAATCTTAAATGTTTTGCCATGATCCTGTAAATTAAGTAATGACAATTTTACATTTGACAGCTCCTTGAGGTTAGGTAAGTATTTTTGCCTTTCTTTGTTTTACCAGGGCTTAGCAAAGTGCCTGGAACATAGTAGGTACTTAATAAATGATTGTTGACTTGGATTGACCCAATCCAATCCAATGACTATTTCTAGGCAATGGATATAACATTTTGTCCTAGTATTCCCCTTCCTCTCTGCTGAGAGGATGGATATATATATGTAATTTTTCAACCTCATTTCAGATACATCTTCAATGACTTGCATTCCAGCATGCTTTTAATTTGCTATCTTTGCAATTAATTTGTAGCTATTGTCTGTTGTTCTTTTAAGTCTGTTAATTTCATCTATATCAGCTCATATAAATCTTCTGCTGTTTCTCATTATTCTTGATTTCTTGCTACAAAATAATATTACAGCAACAGATTTATTGCATATTGTGAACTCAATTATAAAAGGGAAAATAAGATCTAAAGGTTGGGAAAAGCTCAAATTCCAGAGAACTGTACAACTTGAGGAAAAGATAGCTGTGATGGTATATTTGGAACACATGGGTATGGTGACATATTAATAACCTTGAATTTACAGCACAGCATTTTTTCTACAAGGCACAGAATGCTTAGCAGATATTAACTCATTTATTTTCCCTCTATTTAGGAGACAGAGATAAAAGATAGATATTTACAACAGACTTATAGAGAAGGGTTAATGGAAACATTAATTAGACAATGACCATGAAAATAATAACTGGTATCTTAACCAAGGCTAGGCTCCAAGATATATTTGTTTACCTCTCCTCTCTTGGATTGATTTTTGTGGGGCAGAGAATTTTAAATTTGTAGGCTAAAGCTAAATATTTATATTTTAGTGTGTCTATGTATATTAAAGAAAAACTTAAGTCATCTCTTTTACTATTTTCTTTCTTCTTCCAGTTTTTAGTTTTTATTTATCTTACATTATGTAAAAATATTAAGAATACCTAAAATTGATCTGTGTGTTCATGAATTATAACAAAGCTCACTACTTTATAGTCATATATTAGCGTGTGTGTGTGTGTGTGTGTGTGTGTATACTTAAAATGTTATATATGAAAAGACAAAGAGGAGAGAGACAGAGACAGAAATAGAGACAAAGAGAAAGAGATAGAGAGAGACAGAGAAAGAGATAATAGAGACACATACACATGGGGAGAGTATTCCTTTCTGATGTCTCATTATGGTGTAGAAGTATCTCTGGATTCCAGAAATTTATGCCTAAAGACACAGCTGCCTATAATAGTTTCTGGGATAAATTTGGGGAAGAAGGCAAAGCTGTGACAAGCCAGTCTACCAGGCTTACACCATTTGAAGTTACACCATTTGAAGGTGTAATTCCTTCCTATGGCAAGGGAAAAGGCCAGGTCAGGAGAAAGTCATCATGGCAAAAAGACCCCAGGGATGGTGGACCCAGGGAATTAATGTGTCACATTATACCACTGGAGAGTTTTGAGGTGGGGTACAGAATGGCAGGAAGAAAGCCCTTCCATTTTTACCATGACAGCGACCTTGAACCAAAGTCCTGATCACTCTATATTAGGCAAATGCTTAGTTAAGCCTGCAAGGATGATGAATCTTGGGAGTTGGACCAAATGCTTTTGATACAGCCTACAGGTTGGATGTTCCCCACCCCAGCTGTAAAGTGGTAGAGTTTTAGGTTCTCCCTAACTGGAGAAGTTTTGAGCTTGATTACTGTCAAGGATCAGCTTAAATAAGCTCAGGGAAGCTAATTACTTGGTCTATGGGGTAATGATATTTTCACTAGAGAAACTTCTAAAGATGAACTAATTAGTTGAAGAGGGGTTATAATCTGAATCAGTGTAGGTGGTACCTTTGATAACAAATCTTGCTTTGAAATGAAACAAGGCTCCACACTATTATTCAGGGAAACTGTCTGGGTTGGAGTTCAAAACTACATATGAGAATGTTATTAAATCTCACTCATTTAATCTCTCTAGCAAACCAGCCAGAATTTATCATGTAACTTTATATCATATTGAAGGAAAGGATAATATATTTAAATGTATGGTATCAAAAATGCATTAAGCAAGAAATAGCATAAAGTGAATGAATGAACGGAAAAACATTTATTAGGTGCTTACTATGTGCCTGGCACTGTGTTAGATACATGTTTGATAATCCATGCCCTAAAGGAACTTATATTCTAATAGAGGGGACAACATATGTAGAGGAATAGTAGCCAGAGAAGATAGTTATGTTGTAGGAAGTAATGAGGATGGTGGATAGAGCCAAAAAGCACTTTTTTGACACATCATTTCCAAAAGGATGGTGCTAGTTTGATTATAATTTCCTGAGCAAGAGGTAAAAAGGGATGGGGGAAGTATTGCATTGTATGAAATCACTTTTAACAACTACTCACTTTCTCTGCCATTCTTGATTTCCAACCCTTTTAATTAATTGGGGTGTGACCCATTTTCATGTTTCTGTATGGTTTTATTTTATTTTTTTGTGATCTATGAGAAAAGGGCTAAATTGAATAGGATTTGCTTCAGCTGACCACCTGTGGGGGACTCTGGACCTGAACCTCCTGGAGTGAGTCGAGAACTCCTTTGTGCCAGGACCCACCCTAACCCAGGATTCCTTGATTACCACGCTGAAGTGGTGGAACCTGGCCCATGGCAGGGGAGGCACAGAAAGGATGGGCTCCTCCTTCGGGGAAGGATTGGGGAGGAGTCCCTACCCCGATTGATGAACGACAAGTGGAGGGAAAAGGACTATAAAAGGAATGGACACGGGATGGGTTGGGGGAGACACCACTGACTTGTAACATCAATAAACATCATTGCATTCTATCCACCTCGGCTCTCTGTCTGGTGATTCCCTCCTCCCGTCTCCACGAGGAGGGCCGGAGATGTCCAAAGCCCCGTCCGGCTCGGGGAAGCTGGAAGAGGAAGTCTCTGTTAAGGTTCCCTGAGACTAGGTCTTGGCCCCCGACAACCACCAACAATTTTGTTATCAGTGCCTTGACTGGTGCTGTCACTTGCTTACTTTCCGGCATCTGCAGCATCCTAAGATGAAGGATGATCTCTCAAGGGCTGCCGAGGTAAAAAAGAGAGAAGTTTTATTGGTCTGCCCTAGGCTGTTATATCAGTCCTCAAGCTTTCTGTTGGCAGGAACAAAAAAATATCATTAAGTATAGCATCTGTGTACTATAGACCATAACTCAGAGGCACTCCTGGTAAAATAGTTTATTTTTCCTGATTTCCATCTTTTTTTTTAGCTCTGGGTCTTAACTGGTACTTCTTATGACAGCACCATTCATATGAATTGGTATCTATCTAGTTGGTCAATCTTTATATAATATTTGGGCCATAAATATATGCTGGATTTGGGGAACATCCCATATATGTGAGTGAGTATTATGTGTTTGAATATATGTATATATACATACACATATGTATATCCATGTATATATGCACACATTTAAACAAATGCTATGTATATGTGTGTATATGTGTGTATGTCTATATTTACAGACAGATGGCATAGAGAATAGAATTGGAGCTCTCTTTGGAATTAAGAAGGTCTGAATTCAAATACTATCTCTGAAATACCAGTATAGCCATAAGCAAATCACTGACTTCCTTCACAGCCTAGGTAACTCTTTTTTTTTTATTATTATTATAGTTTTTTATTTATAAGATATATGCATGGTTAATTTTACAGCATCAACAATTGCCAAATCTTCTGTTCCAATTTTTCCCCATCTTCCCCCCATCCCCTCCCCCAGATGGCAGGTTGACCAATACATGTTAAATATGTTAAAGTATATGTTAAATACAATATATGTATACATGTGTAGCTGGTTCAATTCATTACTGCTCTATTGGAGCTTATTTGTTTCTTCTCATTATTGAAGAAGGCCAGGTTCATCAGAATTGATCATCCCAGGCAACTCTTTAAAACTATAATACTATAATGTACAGATGAAGTATGATGTGCATTAGTGGAAAGTTTCTTAATCAAAAAATCCTCTATAAGATGAAGTCATGGGTTCCTTCCAAAAAATGTACAAATACTTAAGACCTCATTGAAGCGGGCCTCTCTTAAACTTATACCAAATTTTTATCCTTGGAAAAGGTTTTGTATATTGGGATAACGTAGTCTGACTTTGATTATAAACTACAATATATCCATAGTGAGAATAATCTGGTCAATATAGTTTAATTCACTTCTTGTGGGCAGTTCTATATAATTTTAGTAGTAATAAGGGCAATATGGGTTGAGCACTAGAACTGTGAGTTCATGCTAGGCAAATACCTCTAAATCATAGAGTTCTTATCAGCTAAAATATTTAGGAAAATTAATATCTCTGAAATAAACACTGTATAGATATGTTAACAGTGACAATATGACTTAGTGGATCATAGGCCATCTAGATTTGAGCATTGCTTCTGATACATACTAACTGGGTGACCAAAGTAAAGTCACTAATTTCTCAATGCTGCCAAGAAATCTTCTAAGACTGTAACACAGAGCAGCTGCTGAACTGCATCACTGAAAGGAGTTCACAACATGGATCAAAGTTACGGGTTTAGATAAGCAAACCGAAATAAAAATCAATTTTTAATAAGGAGAGCAGTTACCAGTTAAACCAGGAAGCAATTAGACTGGGAATAGCTTTCCCCTTTTAAACACAGAGTGACAAAAAAATTCTGAGCTTGGTATTTTATTAATTCATTCTTAAATTCATTCTGAAGAATATCTTTTCTGACAAAATGTAGAGAGCTAAATTGCCAGTCTTCTCTCTATGTTTTCCAGAGGAATTTCTGCATTTCTCTACTATAAGTTTATACACTTATGGAGAAGCTACTGCAAAATCACTAATTTTTGACACTAACTTTTTACCAGGCCCAAATACCAGCATTTGCATGTTCTCCCTGCCTCTACTTTCACTTGCTTAAAAAATGAAAATAGTTTTTTTTTTTTTTTTTTTTTTTGGTAACTTGGCAGATTCCAGCTTTGCATCTGATCCTTTTGAAATACTTATGATTAGAATAAAACATCTCTGACAGTTTAAAAAAAACATCCCACAAAAACCTGATTTTCAACTTTGTCTCTGATTTGAGATTCCTATGGTGATTAAGAGACAGCGAAGATTTCTGCAACAAGTATCTCTGATAAAGCTTTTATTTCTCAAATATGTAAAATAACTGAGTCAAATTTTTTTTAAAATGTCATTCCCCAATTGATATATAGTCAAAGGATATGAACAGGCAGTTTTCAGACAAAGAAATCAAAGCTATCTATAGTCATATAAAAATATTCTAAATCACTATTGATTAGAGAAAATCAAATTAAAACAACTCTGAGGTACTACCCCATACCTATAAAAGTGGCTAATATAACAAAAAGGAAAATCTTGGATGCTAGAAAGGATGTGGGAAAACTAAAACCCTCATAAATTGTTGAATTAGTGAACTGATCCACCCATTCTTTTTTTTTTTTTTTTTAATAATTTTTTATTGATAGAACGCATGCCAGGGTAATTTTTTACAGCATTATCCCTTGCATTCATTTCTGTTCCGATTTTTCCCCTCCCTCCCTCCACCCCTTCCCCCAAATGGCAAGAGTCCTTTACATGTTGAATGGGTTGCAGTATATCCTAGATACAATATATGTGTGCAGAACCAAACAGTTTTCTTGTTGCACAGGGAGAATTGAATTCAGAAGGTATAAATAACCCGGGAGGAAAAACATAAATGCAAGCAGTTTATATTCATTTCCAGTGTTCTTTCTCTGGGTGTAGCTGCTTCGGTCCATCTTTGATCAATTAAGGCTCTCTTTATCAAAGAGGTCCACTTCCATCAGAATACATCCTCAAACAGTATCGTTGTTGAGGTATATAATGATCTCCTGGTTTCTCTCATTTCACTCAGCATCAGTTCATGTAAGTCTCGCCAGTCCTCTCTGTATTCATCCTGCTGGTCGTTCCTTACAGAACAATAATATTCCATAACGTTCATATGCCACAATTTACTCAACCATTCTCCAATTGATGGATATCTTTCATTTTCCAGCTTCTAGCCACTACAAACAGGGCTGCCACAAACATTTTGGCACATACAGGTCCCTTTCCTTTCTTTAGTATCTCTTTGGGGTATAAGCCCAGTAGAAACACTGCTGGATCAAAGGGTATGCACAGCTTGATAACTTTTTGAGCATAGTTCCAAACTGCTCTCCAGAATGGCTGGATGTATTCACAATTCCACCAACAATGTATCAGTGTCCCTGTTTTCCCACATCCCCTCCAACATTCCCCATTATCTTTCCCTGTCATTCTAGCCAATCTGACAGGTGTGTAGTGGTATCTCAGAGTTGTCTTAATTTGCATTTCTCTGATTAATAATGATTTGGAGCATATTTTTATATGTCTATAAATAGTTTCAATTTCTTCGTCTGAGAATTGTCTGTTCATATCCTTTGACCATTTATCAATTGGAGAATGGTTTGATTTCTTATAGATTAGGGTCAGTTCTCTATATATTTTGTGATCCACCCAGTCTTAAGAGCAATTTAGAACTATGCTCAGAGGGTTATAAAATTGTGCATACCCTTTGATCCAGCACTACTACTACTAGCTCTATCTCTCAAAGACATACAAAAAAGGGGAAAAGATTTATTTATATTAAAATATTTATAGCAACTTTTTTTATGGTAGCTAAAAATTGGAAATCAAAGGGATGCCTATTAATTGGGAAATGGTTAAACAAGCTGTGGTATATGATTGTAATGGAATAATATTGTGTTATAAGAAATGAGAAGCAGTATGATTTCAGAAAAACCTGGAAAGCCTTATATGAACTGATATAAAGTGAAGCAAACAGAACCAGAAGAATGTTTTACACAGTAAAAGCAAGATTGTTCAATGAAGAATTGGGAATGATTTAGCTATTCTCAACAGTATAATGATCTAAGACAATTCCAAAGGACTAATGATGAAACATACTATCTGCTTCCAGAGAAAAACTAATGTAGATTGAATATAGACTAAAGCATGGTATTTTTTTCTTTTTAAAAATGTCTTCTTGTACAAAATGTCTAATATGTAAATGTTTCATGTAATAATAGCACATGTATAACCTATATCTGATTGTTATCATCTCAAGGAGGTAGGGAGAGAGAAAGAGAAAGAGAGAGAGAATTTGGAACTTAAAACTTAATTTTTTCATAATAATAGCTTTTTATTTTCAAAAACCATGCAAAAATAGTTTTCAACATTCACCCTTGCAAAACCTGTGTTCAAATTTTTTCCCCTTCCCTTCCTCCATCCTTTCCCTAGACATCAAATAATCCATTACATGTTAAACATGTGCAATTCTTCTATACATATTTCCACATTTATTGTGTTGCATAAGAAAAATCAGGTCAAAAAGGGAAAAAAGAGAAAGAAAACAAAAAGCAAGCAAAAAATAACAAAAAGGTGAAAATTCTATGTTGCAATCCATATGCAATCCCCATCACCCTCTCTCTAGATGAAGATGGCTTACTCCATCAGAGTTGATTATCACATAATCTTGTTGCTGCGTACAGTATTCTCCTGATTTTATTCACTTCACTTAGAATAATTTAATGAAAATCTCTCTAGTCCTTTCTAAGATTGTAAAACAATAATATTGCATTACATTCATATACCATCACTTATTCAGCCATCCCTCAACTGATGGGCATCCAGTCAGTATCCAGTTCTCTGACACTACAAAAAGGACTGCTACAAACATTTTTGCATAAGTAGGTCTTTTCCCCTTTTTTTAATGGAACTCAAAATTTTAAATAAAAAAAGTTATTTAACAATTGGAAAAATAAGAGATTAGAGACTATAATTTTTGTACCATCCTGAAAAATAGAGTTGAAGATTTTTATTTTTGTTGTGTTTTGGGCCTCAATATGAATTCTTATTAACATGAATTCTATGATTGCTGAGTACTAGCTTTAAAGTTACCGAGTTCTTTCCTCAAAGCAATCTTGTTTTAGGTAGTGGAAATATAATCATTCTCTTTTAAAAAGAAGAAAAATTCTAAGATTAAGTGATTTCTGCATGTTCATGTAGCACATACTTATATGAAGCAGAATTTAAACCAAGGAGTCCTGACTCCAGTCATGGTCTTTCATTGAGCTGAATATTATAGAGATATTTAAGATCAAGGGGTCAACAAGTGGCAAATGAAAAATGCTCAATCTTTTGATGACAGTCAGTCAACAAACATTTATTAAGTGCTACTATGTGCCAGAAAGCGTACCAGAAGATAAGACAGGACTAAAGGGGGCAACTAAAAGAAATGATTGTTAGAAAATAAAGATAACATTCCTGGAATCCAAGATTTAGAGCAAAAAAAGACCTTGGACCAGATTTAATTCAATCTTCTCCTTCATTTTATAGATGACAAAACTGAAGACCAGAGAGCTTAAGTGATTTGCCAAAATCATACAGCTAATATGAAGAATGCAAATCTAATATTCTTTTCTCCTACCTTATAAGAATTATTAAAATATGTAACTTGATTTTGACAACTTTTTGAAAGTAATTTTGTATTTTGACTACACATGAAGATAGAGGAAAAGATGGTAAAGGGAATTAGTTAAATATTGCACTTTTTAGAGGAATACTCACTGGATACCCTAAGTAGCTATAGATGTTTTGTTTGCTTTATTTCTAAAAGACATAGACATTAAAATTTGGGGGATTAGTGGGGAAAAGGTTGAAGTGAATAGAAAGGGAGGTGAATAGAAACAGAATTCAATTTTACTGTTTGGGAATTTGTAAATTAAATTCTTGCCTAGCACACTTTCATAAGACCAGTGCCTCTCTTTTTAACAAAACAAGGTGGGTCACCTCCTACCTTGAGCTCAGAAATATCAATCTGTTTTCACAGGTTATTCCCAGTGAAAAAATAAAAAAGAGGCTCTGAATGTGAACCTGTGTACCACTGTGTTGAACAGAATCATCCTTTAAAGGCAATCACCATTCATCAGAAGAAGAATGCATGTAACAGTTGCTCCAAGGGAAAAAAACTACTCTCCAACTGTGCTTTGTAACCAGTTCTGTTCTTGGTCTGTTTTTCCTTGGCTTTGGTTTCTACTGTGCTGGAATCCTCTGAAGCCATGTATTGGCTTGTTTTTAATAGTGAAAAGCTCTCTTTTTAACAAGCCACTTATTCTCAAAGTTCCCAAAGGCTGTTGTCAATTTTGTAGAAACATTTATCTTTCTGAGGCTGCTGTTTGGGAAATGGAATGTCCCTGTTATTTAGGAAGTTGATTTTTTGGGAGAATTTTTATTTATCCTTATCATTGAAAATCACATGATAAGTGTCTGTTGATCATATAGAATTAAAAATGAAGTTTACAAACTTAACTTCAAGGGGCTAGAAAAGGCTACAGAGAATAGCTAGTTCAACTATCTAATTTTTACAGAAAAGGAAACTGAGGATTAGGGAGGTTAATTGACTTGAAGATGTAGAATTTGAACCCATGTCCTCTAGATGCAAGGACACAGAAAAACTATTCCCTCCTTATTCATTTATGGAAAAATAGATTATTTTTATCCTATCTGCTGACTTTTTCCCTCTTTTCTTTCTCTCCTATATAATTTAAGGTATCTTATATCTTTAAATCTTAGGCTTTTATGGTTTCTATAAAATTATATCTGGTAAACAACAGAGTCCATTCTTTAAGTAAGAACAATGAACATACGTACTCCATTAGTTTCCATGAAATGTTAAAATAATGAGAGGCAGACAAGTCCCCAACCCTTGTTGGTAAAGGATTTATAGGGGATATTAAACTTGGGGTGAGGGTGAATCAATCATTAAGTCCTTATTAATGACCAGCTTTATGCTACATATCAAACTGTTTTCTTCAGTCAAGGAACTTCCCCCCCTCCCAAATATTATAACTCTCCTATGAAGCTCTACTTTCTTTTCCCAATTCTTCTTCTATTTCTTTTTTAAAGATCTTTTTGAACTCTCCAAGAGAGCCTTTTGAGCTGGAGACCAGTTCATATCTCTCTCTGGCACTTCACCTGAAGACATTTTGCCTTTGCTCTTCTCTTCTGATGTTCTGCTCTTCCCTGTCTCCATGGTAGCTCTCTATGGTCAGAGTTATTTTTGATTGTTTTGCTTATTTTTAAAGGTTGAGATCTTCAACTAGGACACAAGAGAAAGCTTTCCCTGCAGAGTGACAAAGGCTTCTCACTGATTATGCTGGGACTAAAGGTACTGCAGATTCCTCACTATCCTTAGTGAGCCTGGCCAAGTCCTGTTTTTTTATGGCATCTGGGGCTCACAATTTGTCTTTTGTAGTTGCTTTGGTGGTCTTACAGCTGATCTACTGCCCTTTGAAACAGGATAGAGTGGCCCACACTGCTGTATTTCATCTAAGAGCCTCCCACTTGATTCCCCATCTGAGGTCTGTATGCCTTAGGCCTCCCTGCACTGTGCTTGTACTAAGCCATGTCCCCTCACCCTCCAAATTGGGACAGACCTTTTCTGAAGTCCTTCTAAGATATCTTCAGCTGAAATATTATTACACTGAATATATATATATATATATATATATATATATATATATATATATATATATATATATATGGGTTCTGTCACTCTCCATGTAGAGGCTTGATCTAGTGTTGATCCTAAGGGAAGCTAGGAAGAATTTAGGGAGTCTACTCTATTTTCCACTATTTTGGCTCTGCCAAAGGGATGGAAGAATGAAAGTTGATTATATATCAAAAATCCCTGAGGGAAAAAGGATTTCTTTAAATATCTCCAGGATTAATGCCCCACATAGCTTATTCCCTTCCTTTTATATCTACAGAATTTGTGTTGGAGATGACTTTATGGATTATTTAGTCCAATCTCTTCATTTTTTAGTTGACAAAACTGAGGTTTAGAGAAATAAATAACTTGGCCAAATTAATAAAGCTTAGACAGAAAGTGCATTACAGCCATCAGCCCTCTAAATCATAATAAAAGAGAAGGGGGTTTTGAGCCTAGAGAAAATCTAAGTTCAAATTACAGCTCTGCCATTAATTTAAGGTGTGACCTTGAATAAGTCATTTAAACTCTCTCAATAAATTGTGGTTCATGAATGTGATAAAATACTATTAATAGTGCTGTAAGAAATGAGAAAAAAGATTACATCAAAGGAACTTGAAGAGATGTGTATGAATTAATACACAGCGAATTAATCAGAGCAAGATGAATAATTAATAATATCAATATTATAAAAATGAACAATTTTGAAAGCATTTATAAACTGATGAAGAATGAAAGAAGCAGGATGAGGAAGACAATTTATGTAACAACAGAGCTGTAATAACAAATAACCTTGAATTTGGAAGAACTATAATCAACTCAATGACCATCTATAATTTCAAAAGATTGACAATGAAGCATGTTATCAACCGCTTGACATAAAGGAGATGGAGTAAGGGTACAGATTATAACATACATTTTTGAATATGGACAATCAATGATTTTATTTTGCTTCACTATAGATATTTGTTGTAAGGGATCTATTTTTCTTTCTTTTTTTTTTTTTCCAATGAGGTGGGTGGTGAGAGGGAGAGAAAATAGATTTCTGTTAATTAAAATATAAAACTTTAATTAAAAAATAAACTCTCTTGGCCTTCCTCTCCTCATCTGCAAAATTACTTTGGCAATTAAATCAAGATTGATTAGAGAGTAATTAAAACATGCCACAAATATAGACCTGATATATGTTGTTAGATTACAGGTTTCTCTAAGACACAGAATGTACTCTTTGTATCTCTTCTTAATATGTCCAGAAAAATGAATGTAATGCTCAAAATAATGAAATAAAATACTAATAGATATTAGAAAAAAAATAAGAACCAAGTCACTGACTTATCCTCTTTTAGTAGATTGTAATTTTCCTTAGTACCATGATTATAAACTGAAGTGAATCATATTTCCCTAGACTACAACTAGTAGAGAGACAGAAGTCCACAACAAAAATAAAAGATGTGGTCTCTCCCAGACTTTCTCTGCTTTTCCCTCTATTTATTGTTACACTTGTGAAGCTGCCATTTACATTCACAATCTTTATTACTTAAGTTTTGGATATTGGCAAGCAGAAACCAAACCAATGATTTGATGTATTTTAGATATATAGACAGACAGATAGATAAAATATATATTAAACACTTGTTCTCTCTTAGGAACTGTGCTAAGTGTGAAGAGACAAGTAAAAATCAAGGAAGATAGTTCTTTCCATCAAGGAACTTACATTTTATTTTTTTAATTTATTTATTTAAAGGAGCTTATACTTTAATGAGTGGAGATAACATACAAAGGGGAGCTTGAGGGAATAGGGAAAATATGAGTTTGGGAATATGATTTAGAGTAGTTGATTAGAAAGTGTGGTAGAGGCCTGGTTCCTAGTAAGATAAATAGTAAGGTCATCAATCAGCACAGTATAGTTTAGAGTCCAACATACCAGATTACATATTTTTTAGAACAAGGACAGTGAGCTATCCTGGACATTATATGTAATCACTGAATTAAATGTGTTACAATATGTGGGACCATTGATAGCCCCATTATATGTTCACAAAAATAAATGAAGTGGCACTACAGTAAGAAGGTAGTCATTGATTCAGTCTTTAAATCCTGGTTTTCAATACTTTCTCTTCAGCTTTACAAAGCAGAAGGCTTCATTTGAACTTGTTGAACTGTAAGCTAATGGAGCATTTGAAGAAATAAAATTCTCAAAATGGAAAAATGCCTTGCTTTCTTCATGGCTGGGTAACTACAGATTGTGCCCAGTGAATTTTATCAGACTGAGTAAAATCAAAAGAAAACATGCACACACACACACACACACACACACACACACACACACACACACAATATTCAATTTGGACCTAACAATAAGTACAAAAAATTGGATCTTGAAGTGTCATAGTTTTGGAAAGTCACATAAATCTCCACAAAAAAAAAAAAAAAAAAAAAAAAAAAAAATTCTTCTCTTTTCTTTCTCTTCTCTCTTTCTTCCTCCTCCCTCCCCCCCCCCCCCAACAATCACAGTGTTTCCCTTACCAATCTAATTAATTATTGACCAGGTAGGAGGCCTGGGAAGCAGGTAGGTGGGTGGCAGGTACAGAGACTGTTTTTTTTGGAACAGGAGGCAAGAGGCATGGCTGTAAATGGGCAGGTCAGTTAATAAATCAATTATGCTCCTTTTTCCCTAGACACTTTTAGCATCCCTTAACCAAATGGATAGCACTTTTCTTTTGTTTCCTTTTGTGATGGGGTGCCCTGCCTAGGCCCATTCTTTTTGAGAAAAAAAAAAAAAAAACTACTGTTATAAACATATTCCCTGAGAATTCTGCGCCTTGAGTTCAGTTTCCTAAAGGTACAGCTCTTTGCTGAGGATTCACCCCATTGTGTGATGATACATTTGTATTTTTATAAGGATTTTGGGGGGAGAATACTTTTACATAAAAGGAATGTCAAGTAATGACACTAATTCCAGCATGAGAGAGATTAAGGGAACAGGTCTCTTGGGTACCTCACACACACAATCTTACTATGTGCAGAATGTGCCTATTAATATGATTGGTCTGAACTATGGATTTTCTCCCCTACCATATAATGTGATGAGATCTCTTAAGAGAGCGTAGATAGTTAGAAAACCAACTAGATATATAGCCTTGGACAGGCTCCTTCACCTCTCTAGGAGCCATTATACTAATCCATAAAATAAAGGTATTGGATTAAATGAGTTATGAAGTTCCTAATTTCTAATTTGACACCTTTTCCTCACCTTCTATAATTCAGATAAATATGCCTTGTTACCATCTTTTTTTGAATTACTTTTATACTATCCATGAATTGTGCTGTATTTCTCTAAGGTAAATGAAGACTTTAATTTGCCAATCATGAATACCTGACATATTGATTTTTTTTATTGAATTTGTGGTTACATTGGCATTGTGAACTTTGATGGAGGTAATTAAGTCTATCAATGCATACAGGCATTTTCTATGCAACTTTTATTTTTAGAGAGTTGCAAATGTATTAGATAGCTGACTCAGGGTCACATAGCTAGTATATATCAGAACCACAATTTGAGCTTATGTTTCAATTATTTGTAAGTTAGCTCTATATCTTCTATAATATGCTGGTTTTTGATGTCTCAATAGTCTAATACAATTGAGTTAACTTAAAAATTAAACAGATTCTTCATTTCTTACTTATGCAATTTTTTTTAACATTTACCCCCTCTAGTTTCCATTTCAATTCATCCAAGGCTGCTCATTTTAACAGGTAACCAGCATACTTCTTAAAGAAATTCAGGTAAGAACTTTTCTTTTTTCTAATCTCTCTCTCTCTCTGTATAAATATATATATATATAATGTATATATATATACATATACATAATATTCATTTTAAACATGTCAAATAATTTCATATGTAAACACATACTGTCACTACACTCCCCTATCACTCATTGACCAAATTAGTGTTCTATATTATATTCTTGACTATTTTTAATTTTGACTTTACTTTTATAGGCAATCTAGACTCTGGCAATCCAAAAGAATATTTTGGGCTTGAGCATTTCTTGAAGCGCAAAGGAAGAGGAAAAATAAGAAACTAAGAAAGGATGAAGAAATAAGGCATATTTGGAATTGAAAATTATCGTATAAATAAATGAGTGCATGTCTTATTTGGGTTCAGAGGGTATTCAGGAATATGGTATTTGAAAATGTAAAGAGAACTCTTGCTATCACTAAAAGGTCCAGCTGTAACCATTCAGTGTAACATCTCTAATTCTGAACTCTTGATTCTGGTTTTTAACCTTTTAAGAGGGCAGTAGATGAACCCAAGCATGGCTAATAGGGGCTAAGAGCAATTTATTCTCTGAATATCTGTATATTTGTCTTGTTTTCCAATGGTAGACATATAATATAACATATGAATACTACAGACACTGACTATATAATACATTTTATGAATGTAAAATTTAACTGGATGTAAAATTTAGATAATATTTATGTGTTCTTATTTGAAAAATCACCTTTTCACTAAATCTCTGGGAAGCAAGGATGGGGAGATCATTGAATAAAAAATAATAGGTATAACTGTTAGACCAAAATTAACACAAATTAAAAAGTGGATAATTTTCTTTGTGATGACACAGGCATTAATAGAATTTCCTTTGCTCTGTTTTCTTCTAAACAGCTTCTTTTGGATACAGCCTTTACCAGGCAGATTGTTCCTCCACAGCTGTGTTCCACATGTTTCTGCATGATGTCTGTTTTCAATTCTTTCCCATCACCTGCTGCTTCCTCAGTTCTCCCCCTGACCTTTAGCCTTTATGCTTTTTTAAATCAATTTATTCTAAGCTACAGTTCACCTACCAACTATTATTAAGTTAATCTTTGCTATTTCATAACATCCTCAAAGGTTGGATATAGCTATAATGGGTAATGGAATTAGCATAAAATCTTTTACTTTCTTTTTCTGAATGCTTTTTCTTTTTTCCAAGATTGTCCATTTGTCCATTTAAAGTCAAATTGCCTATTATCACAATTTCTATCTCAGGACTTCTGGTGTCTATTCTCCTTACATTTTTTAAGCTGACACTTTAAAAATATATTTATATAACTTTATTTGCTTTTTTAGCTCTCCAACTTTTCTAACTTTTCAACTAAAAAGTTTGGAAAAAAGGCAGCTTGATGGCAGAATGGATAGAGTGCTGGGACTAGAGTGATCTTCCTTAGTTCAAATTTAGCCTCAGATACTTAATAGTTGTGTGACTTAGAGTAAGTCACTTAAACTTGCTTATCCTAGTTTTCTCATCTGTAAAATGAGTTGAAGAAGGAAGTGACAAATCATTTCAGTATCTCTGCCAAGAAAACCTCAATTTAGTTAATGCAGAGTTTAACAAGACTGAAAGGACTGAACAACAATATCAACAACAGTAAAAACAAAAAATAAGAAAAGAAGTAACATGGAAACTTGGCTTCTGGCTTTGGCTCTTGCTGACCCTTTGCCAGTTAACAAAACACTTTTTTTCATTTGTGATGTAGAAGGCTGAGATGGGATATAAGACTAAATCTATATAGTACTTTAATATTTTCAAATAACTTTACGCATATTTTTCTCTTAACCCTCACAACACTACCATAATCCATTTTATAGAGAAGGAAACAGAGTCAAAAGGGTGAATTGACTTATCCTTCATTACAAAGCTGGTAAGAATATGAGATCAAATTTGAACCAGGATTTTTTAACCTTAAATCCAGAGAGCTCTCTACCACATTATTTAGTCAGTTGATAAACATTTATTATATACCTGTAATATACTGACACTGAACTAAACATCGGGGATATATAGAATGGCAAAAGTCAATTCCTGCCCTCAAAAAGTTCATAACTGAATAGGGAATATAATAACAAAAACAACTATAATTTATATAGCTCTTACCTATGTGCCAAATATTGTGCTAAGCACTTTACAATTATTATCTCACTTTATCCTCAAAGCAACCCTGAGAGATAGGTATTATTATAGATAATAAATGTGTCTGAGGCAGCTTTTGAACTGAGGTCTTCCTGAGGTCCTAACTATAGGCCTAGCATTCTAATCATTCTGCCATCTAAAAAGAAACTGAAAAATGGGGGAAAGCAGAAAGGGAAGGGAGACCCCTGGGATGGAGGCGTGATTAAGTCTTGGAGCTAGGTAGGAATTTATGAGATGTCTGCCCTGGGCCTCCTTCAACTAGATCTGCCTTATGAAACATGATTTTTTAAAGATGTTATATACATACTTCATAAAGTTAAAAGCATTATGAAGATTTTCCTTCCCTTGTTCTAGCTTTTTTTCTGGTTCTTTTCCAGTTAATTCTACCTTCATTTCACTTCTTGGGCTAAAGGCAAACTTTGCTTTCAAAGAATGTCATATTTCATATGATAATAGATTTTAAAGCTAGTTAGACCATAGAGGCTACCAAATCCAACCTTCTCATTTTATAGATGAAGAAACAGGCACATAGGTTAAGTGGATTGTGTAGTTTTTACAACTAGTGTCTATGAGTCAGGATTCACTACTGAATTATCCTATCAGATTGGCAGGACTTAAAAAGCCATACCTGAACTTGAACAAGAATCACTTCTACAACCCAAGTTATTATTCAGCTTTGGTTTGATGACCTCTACTGAGGGATTGGAGAGCAGCTATAGTTCAGAGGATGATTTTCCCTTACATCAAGCATAAATCTACCTCTAAATATTGTCTGATAAATTTCTTATTATTTTCACAAGCCAATTACTCATCCTTTAGAATTTTCGTCAAATAAACATTTATTTGTTTTGATTTAGAGCCAAAGGTTGTCTCAGTCAGATGGTTCATTAGTAACAGTGATGCTTCTAGGCTTTAGGAAGAAGAGGTATGGGTAAATCAGAAGTGCTCATCATACATGGACTTTAAGCTACATTTAGTATACAATACTGGGATTTTGTTTAGGTATGGTTTAGACTAGAGGGCTCTTAGGACTGCTTCCAAATCTTAAGATTCTTTAGTTTTACAATGACACAGGATATTATATAAATGAGCTCTGCCATCATTTAAAAAATTACTCTTTTACTATCCTTAATGAAGTAGATGTAGGGTTGCATAAAACTTGAGGGCCATTTTGTATTTTGATGTTTCCTGGGTCACTGTGACCAAATACTTAATTTTTATTACCAAATTTGTGACCAAATGTTTAATGGCCAACCAACCAGCATTTTCAAATTTAACTTGGTTATTGATACCACATTAGAAAATCTTTCAAGTCTACTAGATAATCTGGCAGAACTTTTACTTGTTTAATAGATATAGGATTTGAGAATACAGGATCATCTTCCATAATATTTTACGGAGACTTTGTAAATAATAGGTAGCCAAAAGGTTTCTACCTCAGACTATTGAAGTTATTTAGCCTGTGGCTAGCGAATAGCTAGTTTAATGATAGAAGGGTGAATATCTTAAGGAGCGAGAGGTAGGGATAAAATGCCTTGCTATAAGATCTGAATTTTTCTTCCTTTCTATCTTCTCTCAACCATTCATAGCAACCTTAAATCTACCAGTCTTTAGGAAAGGAAAGGGCTTTATATAGATGGCACTACTGGGTTTTAGCTTTCCTTGGACTGAAGAAGCTGAGGTCTGTTTCTTCCCTAGTTCCCATGACACACTTATTCCTTTGTGATATTTTTAGATCTGCATTGTTTTAATAGCTATTTGGGATCATGCCATATGCACTCTGCCTCAATAAAAAATTGGATTTTATTGGTTCCTCTAATTGATAAAATGTCTTTGGTGAAGGGAATGGTTTGGAAGCACTTGAGCTGCAAAAAAAAAAAAAAAGAAAAAAAAAGAAAATTCTGAATGACAAACACTAATATTATTTTTTTTTCCTTTCCCCTAATGTGTTATTCAAAAATCCTCTCTAATTTCATTGGTAATAAAAGCTGTTTCCATTTCAGTAAACTCTGTCACAGCCTGAATAGCTTTGATGATGTCGGGACAGTGATATCAGAATTGTTTTCTACACAATATCTTAGAGAGAGGAGGCAGAATCCCAGAATCAAATTGGCTTTTCTTTCTTTTTTCCTTCTAATTACCAGGAGCAATATATATTATAGTTAATGACTATTGGGTTTTCAGATATATATATATATATATAAAATTTACCAGAATAATTCATTTGGGGAATAGTAACTTTAGTCATGTAAACAATTTTTAGCTTCCTTTTAAAAAATTACTGAATCATCTCTATTCTAAATGGATATTATTACTACTGTGAGATTATATAGCTCCATAAAGGTGTATGGTGTATGTGAGAATTTTAAATAGCACCTAGTGGAGTTAACAGCCTAGAGATACAACAGATGCAGTATACTGTTATTGTTGAATCAATAATCCTGGGTAGAGGTAATGAGCTATTCCACAGAATAAATGAGCTATTCTGAGTGATGAGAGGAAAGAAGGAAAGGTGCAGAGGTCACACATGCCAATTAACAGTTACAAGTGGAAATTTAAAAGAAAGAATGGAGTTTGGAAAGATTGGAGATAGAAAATAGGATGGCAGTAATTAGGTAGATTTTGATTAAAGGCCAGACATTGTGCTAGGTGGTGACAGAAGTGAAGACAAAAATAAACAGAGCATTAGTTTTGAGTCAAAATCAGATTCTAGTGATATTTGCTATAAGGTTGCTGCAAACAAAGTAATTTCAAAATAAACCTTCCTGATACATTAAAATCAAATTCAGACATAAAATTGCAAATGAATGTAGTAATCTCACTTGAGTGATTTCCATTTATAGCATCTATAATTTTATTCTTCTGGAACTAATTGTCCTTATAACATTGGTTTTACTTAATATCATCTTTTTCACTGTACCAATTTATAAGAACAGGTGGGATATATCTGCATTTGCTTGGAACAGTGTAGGACATCTTCAAATTTAATAATTGATTGGATATTTCTTGGAAAGAGGAGAAATGTTTCAAAAGAGGGTTAAAAAACCACACAATTCTGAAAATTAATGAGTGATTGTGACTAATTCATTGTTAATTATCTAGATAGAGATGGATTGATTATGTATACTTAAAGGAGACAGGAATTTCCTTTTTATTCATTGTACTGAAATTCCAGTTCCACTATCAATAGAACCACAGTAGCATTCTTGGTCCTCTAAGAGGTCTTCTAACATATCCATCCTAATTACTTTATCTGGATGTTTTCCCCCGTATTTGATTTCAGCTGAGGCAGCATGCATTGTGGTTATAGTTTAAGAAGCCCAGAGAGAGTCCATAGTTAAGGCATTTCACCTCTCAATTCCCTCTCTAAGGCTTTAAGTTACAGATGAAGTGCTGTTGATAAGAATTTATATACTGAGTGACCCTTACATGAATGAACTCAGGCCCCCCAAAATAAAAACAAAATAAATAACCCTCAGTACTTAACAGTACATTGCATATAGAGAGCACTCTAAAATGCATGTTGAATAAATGGATGAATCACTTCAGTTTCTTTCCCACTCTCTTATTCACTATCTTATATATTTTAAAACAAAACATAGAATCATTTTATATCATGTTTCTCATTGCTCTGGTGCTCATAACCAACATTTCTTCATATTCTCTTTGCTTTTGTCTATCCCTCCCCTCCCCCTCTCCCCCCACCTTTTTTACTCAGTTAAATTTTGCTTGTTCAAGAACTGTGATTCATTTTATATAAGGAACTTCCTGGGAGGAATATTCCTTGACCAGTGTAAATTGGCAACTTTTTTTCAGCTGTGTGGAGGAAATAGTTTTATCATGGGTTCAAAGACAGCAAAAGATATAATTTAAGAAGTTTTCTTACCCTTGGTTTTTATGACAATTATGTACCATCATCTGTTGTGGAGTAGTACTAGAGAAGTCAAATGGAGAACTTGACAACTCCAAACTAAATCAATATTCAAAATTATACATTAATGTAAAAGTGGAAACAGAGTAGGATAGCAAAGAGTATGTTGAAAACATAGTTCAAGATCAAGAAATAAAAAGAAATCAAATGTAGACTGTTTAAAAGCATTAAGCTTGTATTTCATTAAAAATTTCTTCAAGAATAGAGATGAAAGACTGAACATGATAAGCTCCTAATAATACTCCTCCTCCCTCACTTTTTCCCACTGAAAAGAGAAATTATATTTAGTATTGGTCTTACCAGATAGGTGATGATTGGTTACCAGTAGAGCAATGATTTCTGAAACAGGGATGTACAATCAAATCATCAACTAGTTAAAGTGAAGAGCAAAATCAATTCCAAGTTAAGGGAAAAAATGATATAAACAATTGAAAAAGAGATACTATACACTTATGGTAGGTCCAACCTGGTTTATATGAATATGTTACTGAGTGACCATCATCATTTCCTAGGGAAGTTAATTAGTGTAAAACAGTTACCAGTGGTGAGGAAGATTTCACAAGCCCAGAAACTTCCTTAATTTGAATAGTTTTACCTCCTTGTCAAGAGAAGAAAAATAGTAAGCAAGGACAACACTTGTTTAAGAGCAAACTCATTGGCACATGTTATAGTGGAGGGTTGAAGGTTATTCACATCATAAAATAGAAAATAAAAGTTTAAGAGAAAACAAAATTGTAGAAAACTTGCCGTGAGACTTGCTAAGATCTTTCCAAGATAGTTGTATGTGGAATTAGGAGGACAATTAATAGCAACAAAATGGACTAAATCTATTGGTATTTCTATCATGTTCTAATCTCATTGGCAATGACAGTAAAATCTTCAATTTAACCTCTATCATTCAATATCCAATTATGATGTAAGTCAGTTGTAACAGTGCTTATAATGAAGTTGGAAGGATGCTACTAGACAAATTACACTTTGAAGAAATTCATTTTAGGATAATAAATTGAAAAAATCCAAGACTCATTTTCCAGCTATGTCAAAGAGGGCAAAATAGCTTAAGCATGAAAAAGAGAATACATGGTATTATTGCTCCCATACACCCTCCAAATCAACTGAGGAACATTAGCTACTACATAGCCATATCTACCTTCTCACTGCTTTCAAATCTCTATGAGACTGCTTTAAGCATGTATAAAGACCATGATTAATAAAAACAGGTAATAGGAATAGACAGGGATTATGACACCATTTTCTAAAAGATCATATCTTCATATTCACACTACTGAAAAGAGTTATAGAAACTGCATATATAGGCAAAGACAATAAGGCTTTTTTTTTTAAAAACTATCCAGAATATGTAGCACACAAAACAAAGGGTTTAGAGATTAAAAATAAAGACTAAGAGCATAGATAAATTCTTTGCTTGCTTTTGTACTTACTTAAATATTTTTGAATGACATTCTGGAATAAATTTGGGGAATAAACTAATTTTTATAGCACTGGACTTGAGAGTTCCAATACAGCCCTTTGGACATAGCTCATATATTAAGCTCAGAAGCCACATTATCTCTATTGTGTTCCTAATTAAAGTTATAAGGAATTTTCTAGTCCCATCAGATAATGCATGGATTTTGAACTAGCGCCAGACACTCAGTCAAAAGACTCAATTAATCTTAGCCTAGAAACACTAACCTAGTAATAGTGGGTTATTGTTTCTGTAGCTATTCATTAAATAAAATTCAATCTATCCTCATCATGGAGTGGTTTTTTAATCACTATGCAATATTAGATAGAAGCAGAGAAAGGCAACAGATGGGCCTGAATATCTGAAAGTCAGCAAATGGTCCAACAAAGTGTAGAGAAACGAATATGCAGAAGTTCAATGCCCAGGTAAGAGTAAGAGCAAACAGTGTGACTTTAACAGACAACATTGGAAGAATTTAAGAATTAGCATTTCTGCACATGGGTTCTAGCCATATATCCTTATGCTTCTGCCTTCTAAAAAAAGGAAAATAATAATAATGTATGTTATGTGGCAATATGTATTCCTAGCCTGTACTTCTTCAGAAAACTCTATATTCATTTAAAATAATTGACTAAATACATTCATTAGAAAAAAAAGTGTATGAAAACACACATTATTTATATAAGTAGACTACAGCATATTACCTAGATGAAGGAAGTGTTATAAAAGAACAAAGTGTCTTCACCAAAGCACTCAATAAATTATCTAACTAGGTATTAGTAATATGCTGTAGCCAACTTATATGTATATCTCCATTGATGTGGTCTTTAAGGTCTTCTAACATTTTGATTCTCTGAGAGCATAATCTTCTGTGATTTTCAGTCTTATGATATCACCAGGAAAACAACAACAATAATAAGAATAAGATTTTGTGAGGATCGAATGACATAACATATGTAAAGTGCTTTGTAAACTTAAAGTGCTACATAAATGCTATAATTATTATATTATAATAATTATATGTTATAATAATATTAATTATTATTGTTACTATTGTTATTTTCTTGGTGTCATATGACTGAAAATCATGGAACCCTATCCTCTCAAAGAATCAAGTGTTATAAAAGAAATCGCTGAGGAAATGTAATTCTGGAAAAAAAAGAAAGGTAGATTGACTAGTGAAAGTAAAGAGTAAGTCAATGGATAACTTAATTATTGTATCAGAATTACTAAAATATGACAAGAAACAGAAGAGCTCCAGTGGCTGAGTGGAAACTCTATGGAAGACTTAGAGAAGGACATGGATAGAAATCACAGAGTATCAGAAGGAATGTATGGGTTGAGGAAGCCATTTAATGATTAAAGTAAGTTTCAGCCATAAGTTCTATTCTCTTTAGTCTTTTCTATTGTTTTATATCTATCTCCTGATTTTCATTCTTTTTCCTTATGCTTTTTCTTGTTTCATTCTATTTATATACTTCTCTTTTTCATGACATATCTTTTTTTATCTAAGATAGATTTTTCAAATAAGAATTGAGTTCTATGAAATTATTATGACCAAGCTTGGCCCCAAAGAAAGGATAAAAATTTATTTTCCTACATTCCTTTGAAAAAGTGGTGAACTACGGACAGAGAACTTTCCATATATTGTCAAACTTGGTTAATATGTTAGTTTTGCTAAATTGCTTTTAACCCACCTCTCTTTATTTTTTTACATTTGTTAGAATGCATAGCAACCTGGAGATGAGAGGAGAGAGCAACACATTTAGAAATAAAGGTGATAAAAATGAAATACATCAATAAAAATTATTTTCATCTTTTCTTGAATTTTTTACTTTGTGCCTATCTTTTTTTCCTGCCAATTATGATTTCATTAGCTATATTTTCTTGATTTAATTTCCCCCATTTTTTATTCATGCCCACTTTGAGAGTCTGTACATTTATATGTATGTATGTAATACATGCACATGAATATATTCTGTATACATAAGTGTGTGTCCTTCATTTTTTCCTTTATCTACTTCTCTTCTACATTGCATCTAGATATATATTCATAGACAAATTAATGAAGCCATTGCCTTATGGGTAGAAAGAATCATAATCATAAAATTTAGAGCTGGAAGGAACATTAAAGTTGATCTGCTCCAATAATTATCTGGAAATTTTCTAGGACACTAATTTGGCCACATATTAGTTTGCTATAAAATATATTGAACCCATAAATGTTGATCCAGAAGATCTGGGGATATTGACCTACTTTGGAATAAAGAGGAGGGGAAATTTTGGAACAAAATAGTGTCATAATATCTGAAAGAATGGTTTGCTACAATATGAGAAGATAGTAGAGGACACATTTGACATTTTCACAACAAGCTGGAGATTTCCTGGTGATAATCTCATCACACTGGTGCTACAGAAAATATTGAGGACAGCCTTGTGTATTCTGTTTTCAGTGTGTCCTAGTTACATCTAGCCAGAATGTGCTGGTGTAACCTTATGGGGTTCAAGTCATTGTTCATGCTGCTTCAAAGCTAAAATATAATGTTCACCAGCATAAGAGAAGTCATTGATGATGATGACTCTGTTTTCTAGATGCAACATGGAGCCATCCAGCCAACCATACCAGCTGAATATATTGACCCATCCCCAGAGTCAACAAAATTTCTGAGGGTACCAGTATATGGCACTTAAAAGAAATAAGCATTCTTTTATTCTGAACAATCACTATATGAAATAAGTATTTTGATGTATAAATTAATGTCCAACTCCATGTACAAGATATAAAAAAATTGAAAGCATGGATATTTTTCATAAAATTCTCAACATCAAAAAGAATATTGGACTGGTTTGAGAAGGGCTGATCTCGTCAAACACCTTCATTTTATATGTGAGGAAACAGAAGCAGAGATCAGTCAAATGACTCATTTAAGCTCATGTTGCTAGCCAGTGGCACAAGTGACACAATTAGAATTGAGAGGGCCTATGATCTAAAGTTTCTGCTTACCCTTATGCATTAGAAGCTCCTATTTTATGGGGATTGTTGGACTCCAACCTGGCCAGCTTCTACTCCCTCATCAAAAGTGTCAATGAGCTCAAGAAATCTTAGCACCAACCAGAGAGAATTCGGCTTTTTTGTTTGTTTGTTTTCTGTGCTCGACCTATCCTTATGAGTTTGAACTCTTAGTTTCCTGGGACAAAAATAAGGTCTTCCATGGTAGGATGAATGGAGAAATTTGAAGAGGAAGGGGCTGGGGTGGAGCCAACTCCTTACTTTATTTCATTGAATTTATATTTTAAAGTAATTAAGTTTCATAAACTAAATAAATCTAATTTTGAATAGCTTAGCTTAAAAATTATGATGGAAGCAATTTATGAATGCTATCCAAAAATCCATTTATTAAAGTTTAGAAGAACCATATTGCCAATGCAAAATGTATTCTTAATTGAGATCTCTCAATGAATACTGTAGACTATGGCTAGCTGAAACCATTCTCCATTAGCTACCAGAACATCTGCTTTGCCTTTAAATGCAAATTCATGATCAAAATTTTTGGTATTTATGACATGGATATCTAAAACCTCTGTAAGAGATTTATGGACATCCTTTATAAACAAGAATATAACTAAAGATCTTAAAGTTACATCTAACCAGGTCAGAAATGGCCCTTAATTCTTCAGCAATTGAAAAAGAAACCAGACCACAACTTGCAATAAGATTTATAAGGGCAATACTTATGTATAAAAAGAGAAAAAAAGAAGCACCTCTCCTGAGGAGTACATGTCTGTATATAGTCTGTAATTGTTACCTAGAAAAGAATGAGAAGGTCTCTAGGGCCCTGTGTAGGGATGCTGTGGAAGAGGGACAACATTCTTTTAATAATATTTGAGATAGGAAGGGGAAGGAAAGGATTTGGTTCAGTTGTAAATGAGGTATTTTAATCCCATTTATAAAAAGGTCATAGGAATTTGTAGAGTTGAACATGGTGCTCACAAACAGCTGGAGATAATAAAGTCAATGGATGTGACTGGTGCTATTTCTGTTATTATTTTTTTTTATAATATCATTTCAGTGGACCATGACAAGAAGGAATTTTGTGCTGATCTACTGAGAGATAGAATTTTTTTGAATACTCAGGGGCCAGGAATATATGCCTTATTTGGTACAGTTCTCATTTCTTTCCTAAGCATGTCTTTATGATGCAATCATTGCTGTGTGATCATCTTTATTTCTTTTGGAACTCATTTATTTTATTGGTCTTAGTTCAATGGAGCTTATTTCCAATGTGATTTTCTTAACATTCACTAGAGCAATTTTCTTCCCTTGCAAAACACCTATACCTCCAGAATAAGCTTGGTATAGTAGAGGGAAAAAAAATCCCAACCCAGCTGCCCCACCCTACCAAAAAAAAAAAAAAAAAAAAAAAAAAAAGCCAACAACAGTCTTTTTGTCAGGAATCAGAACACCTAGGTCAAAATCTTTCAATTGACCAAATTTGTCAATGGATAACTCACACTAATTTGAGTCTCAATTACCTCATTTGCAAAATGACAGATTAAAAAACCCTTGCCTTCTTAAAAGGAAAAGAATTGAATCTGGTGAGATCTTAAAGTCCACTTCAACCACCCAACTTCTTTAAAAAAAATAAATAAAATAAAATAAAAATAAAACTGGAAATGTGATTTTTATTGGTTTGGGAACTATGAGATGAAGAAACTCTCTACCTTTTCTTTCCTTCCTTCCCCCTTTCCTTACTCCCCCCTTTCTCCTTTTCTTCCTTTGTTCCTCCCTTCCTTTCTTCCTCCCTCCATCTCCTTCCCTTTCTTTTCTTTTCTCTTCTTTCTTTCTTTCTTTCTTTCTCTCTCTTTCTCTGTCTCCCTCCCTCCCTTCTTCCTTCCTTCCTTCCTTCCTTCCTTCCTTCCTTCCTTCTTCCTTCCTTCCTTCCTTCCTTCCTTCCTTCCTTCCTTCCTTCCTTCCTTCTTTCCTCCCCTCCTCTCCTTTTTTCCTCTCTATCCCAAGTACCTGTCACAGAATCATTTGTATAGCAGGCACTTAATGCATGTTTATTGTATTGAGCTGAAGCCAAATCTTATCAGGAAGACTATACAGTATTCCTGATGTTGATCCTACAATTTCCACTTGAAAATCTTCACAATGATCATGAAGCCACAAACTATGTGACTTTAGATAATACTTAACTTTCTAAGCTTCAGTTACCTCATCTGTAAAATGAAAGAGTTAAAGGAAAAGCTCTTTAAAGTCTCTTTCTATTCTAAATCCTGTAATCTAATCAGGGTTGAGTACTGAGTTTAATTGAGAATCATTTCCCATACCCCTTCTCAGATAAAATTAACCCAGCAGCAATACTTTCTCCAATTTGGCTTATTCAAGTGCAGTAGAAACTACTTTACCTGAAGAGCTGATTTTTTTTTTTCCATTTCAGGTATACATAGTTTTATTCTGCCTTTTTCAATTTAGGAGACAATTCTGATATCAATTGGAATTTCTGTCTAAGCATCAAGTCTGGTCTATTCCTGATTTAGTACTTTGTCAGGCTCCCTAAGGTATCTATAATGCTTGTTTCTTACTTTCTCTGTGTTTAAGCCAAAATATTTTTTCTCTTATTTCCTTCTCCTTTTCCTTACAGTTACTCTGTAAATCTATACCAATATCAATCTTTTTTTTTTTAAACTATTAAAGCTTAAAATGGTACTAAAACTTTGGGGACATTCCCAAGTTTTTATTTCAATATTTATCTCATTTTGCCAAGTCTTTGGATTGTGGATCTATTCTACATCTACAAACATTTAATTACTTAACAAATATGCAACAGCTTAAGCACAGTTAAAGCAAGAGTATCACAATGAATTCAATTAAATAAATACTAACAAAATATCTATCAATCATGTGTTAGGGACTAGTTAACACCTAACAGTGTGATTGATTTAATTATATAATAACACCTATCTCCCAGAATTGTTGTGAGAATCAAATGAGGTAATTCTTTCTCTCTCTCTCTCTCTCTCTCTCTCTCTCTCTCTCTCTCTCTCTCTCTCTCTCTCTCTCTCTTTTTAACTTTTTATTGATAGAACCCATGCCAGGGTAATTTTTTTACAACATTATCCCTTACACTCACTTCTATTCCGATTTTTCCCCTCTCTCCCTCTACCCCCTCCCCCAGATGGCAAGCAGTCCTTTACATGTTGAATAGGTTACAGTATATCCTAGATACAATATATGTGTGCAGAACCGAACAGTTTTCTTGTTGCACAGGGAGAATTGGATTCAGAAGGTATAAATAACTCGGGAAGAAAAACAGAAATGCAAACAGTTTATATTCATTTCCCAGTGTTCTTTCTTTGGGTGTAGCTGCTTCTGTCCATCCTTGATCAATTGAAACTGAATTAGCTCTCTTTATCGAAGAGATCCACTTCCATCAGAATACATCCTCAAACAGTATTGTTGGTATATAATGATCTCCTGGTTCTGCTGCAAATGAGATAATTCTCAAGCATTGAGAGGAGTGCCTGGCATGTAGTAGGTACTCTATAAATATTAGCTGTTATTATTATAACTCTGAGACTCTAAATTTTCAGGAACCCCTTCTGTTTTTAATCCATCCTTTATAGAACTGCCTGAGCAGTCTTCCTAATGTATAAATCTGAGGATCACAGGATCTTAAAGTTGAAAGCTAGAAAAGAACTTAAGAATTATTTAATCAAACATCAAATTTATCATAAATGAGCAATCTGAAGCCCAGGGAAGATAAATAGCTTTCTCCAAAGTTACAAAATTACAAAGTCATATCTTCAGAATTTGAATCTGGGTCCTTTTACTTTAAATCTGTCTTACTGTGTCATTCCCTTGCTTAAAAATTGTCAGTGACTGATGCATTGTTGGTGGAGTTGTGAATGGATCCAGCCATTCTGGAGAGCAATTTGGAATTATGCCCAAAAAGTTATCAAACTGTGCATACCCTTTGATCCAGCAGTGTTACTTATCCAGCTTATATCCAAAAGAGATCTTAAAGAAGGGAAAGGGACCTGTATGTGCATGAATGTTTGTGGCAGCCCTGTTTATAGTGACTAGAAATTGGAAAATGAATGGATGCCCATCAATTGGAGACTGGTTGAGTAAATTATAGAATATGAATGTTAGGGAATATTATTGTTCTGTAAGAAATGGCCAGCAGAATGAATACAGAGAGGCTTGGGGAGACTTACATGATGCTGAGTGAAATGAGCAGAACCAAGAGATCATTATACATTTCAACAACAATACTGTATGAGGATCAATCTGATGGAAGTGGCTATCTTCGACAATGAGAGGATCCAATTCAGTTCCAACCAGCTATACCTAGTGAAAGAACACTGGGAAATGAGTGTGGACTGTTTGCATTTTTATTTTTATTCACAGGTTATTTTTACCTTTCTAAATCCGATTTTTCTTGTGCAACAAGAGAACTGTACGGATCTGCACACATAAATTGTATTTAAGATATACTTTGACATGTTTAACATGTATGAGACGGCCTGACATCTAGGGGAGGGAGTGGAGGGAAGGAAGAGAAAAGTTGAAACAGAAGTGTTTGTAAGGGTCAATGTTGAAAAATTACCTATGCATATGTTCTGTCAATAAAAAGCTATAATAAAAAAAATTGTCAGTAACTATTGTCTATCTCCTGAATCAGCTTCTTATCTTGACATTCAAGTCCCTCCGTATTCTTATTTGAATTTATTTTACAAGACTTTTTTCACATGATAGTCATCTTGTATTTCACATTTCATCCAACCCCAACAACTCACACTTCCCCTAATTTTTTTTCTATTTTGCCCTTTCTCACTTTCTCCTGATTCCTCCTCATTTCTCTTCTTGTCTTTCCTTCTCCACCAGACAGCTACTGCTTCCTTTAGAGCAAGAGCTGTCATGTCACCTATTATCCCCAGTGCCTTGCACTTAATAAATACTTGTGGAATTGATCTGCATTTTTCCTAGTCTTTTCAGTGTTAATGTATAAAGTATATAGTCAAAATTCTAAATGTCCCGGCTGATAAAAAAAAGGAATTGACAGCTGCCTGTATAAAATATTAAGTAGGAATCAGTGACCACTATATTTGAAATGAATTAGTTCTGATCATTCACATCCATTCCCCAAATGTGCTTTGGTGGAGTGTAGCTAAGTAGAAAAAAATTGCCTTCCCAACTGGAATTCTGGAAGGGGATGTGTTTGGGGGAAATGTGCATAATTAAAACCAGTCCAAATAAAAATGAGATGTTAGAACATATGAGTCCTGGACAGTCTCTGGGCCCTGGAGACCCCAGCATAATGATGGCAGATGTGAAGGCAAATTAAATTTACAGCTCACTTGTGTCATGTTCCAGAGGGAAGCTCTCAGAATTAGTCAGTTTATACAAGAGATTATAAAGTGTGTAACATGTTTCCTGGAAATGATTATGCATATTTAAGATGCTCAAAATACCTAAGTGGTAATACTAAGAAAAAAATGACGCTTTGAGGAAGGATTTTTTGTGAGCTGGAATGGCAGGCCATCCTCTTAGTAAGGTTTCTTAAAGGAGTCAGGATAGTTAAGAAAATTGTATCAAGGTTAATTAACTTTTCAATAAGTTATCACCAAGGTTAACCTAATTTGGAAAATTCAGACTAGCATCTGTGATTACAGTGGCTCAGATGAGTCATAAAGAGGTTTAATTTTTCAGAGTTCACCATCAAAGCTGCCTTACCACCTGAGGTTCGAAGGAAATAACACTTCATGGTACAGTATTGTCTCAGACTGGGACGTCAGAAAGGTGTCACAATGCTGCACTGGTCACTGCTGGACTCAGGGTAAAAGGCCAGATGAGGCTCTGACCCATCTGACGATGCAGAGCTCACATGCACTTCTTCACTCTTGAGAAACCACTTAGACCAGCAGCCGGTGTTCATAGTCTGTATGTCAACTCTGTGCAATAAAAGAGGATTTTTTCCTCATCAAAATGATGGGGAAGTGCTTCCTAGAACATTTTTATGGCACTTCAGAAATAAAGCTGCTTTGAGATATCTAAATTATTTAGCTCCAAACAAGGTAATGACTGAGTTTTATTAGGTATAGCTGGTCCCTGGATGAGAATTATTCTAATGACATATGTTCAGATTCAGTAACAAAACAGGACAAGAGATCTACATAAAGAGACAAGTTAAAAAAAGAAGAGTGGGAACTATTCTCATATTCTCCTCATTCAGATTTTAATGAGTTAAATCATTCACATACATTTATTAAGGGCTTACTCTATCACTCATTGTGATTTGTCTTTATTAATTACTTTTACTTTCAGTTTATAATCATCTGATATCAGAGAAAATAGATTCTACTGTTTTTTTTCAAGGATTGGTAACAAATCATGACAATTTCACAACCTACATCCAAAACTGCTAGGCTCAAAGGCAGGAGCAAAACCAAAAATTGTTCTGTTATTTTCAGGTGTATCTGATTCTTTGTTATGTTATTTGGGATTTTCTTGGCAGAAATACTAGAGTGGTTTGCCTTTTCCTTCTCTGGCTGATTTTACAGATGAGAAAACTGAGGGAAGACACAATGAATTAATATGCAACATAATTATGGTAAAAAGGAAATTCATGAAAAGTGTATAAAAGAGATATAAAGTGCTTTGTGAAGCCCAAGGGAGAAAAGTTCCTAAAAGAACATTGGATTTCAAGTTATGGTTTAAAGGAACATAAATGTAGCACTGTAAGGGACCTAAGAAGTTAGTCATTCCAGCTCTCTGATTTTACAGATGAGCCATTAAGAGCCATTAAATGATCAAACCAGGGTTGGTCATTTGGTCAGTGAGCAAACATTTGTGAAGCACCTACTATGTGCCAGAGCTATGGTGAGTGCTGAGAAAACAAAGAAAGTGAAATAAAATACTGTCCCTGCCCTCAGGGAACTCATAGTTGATAAGGAAGACAACATATAAATGACTATGAACAAAAGAGTTATTTAGAGAATGAATTGGAGATAATCAATGGAAGATGGACACAAGAATTTAGGATTTTATTTGTGGAAGTTAGGATTTTATTTGGTCTTTGAAGAAAGTCAGGGAAGCTAGGAGGTGGAGATGATGAAGGAGCCTCTTAGCCAGAGAAAACATAGTTGGGAATGGCACACAGCATGTGAGGGATAGTAAGGATGATATCACTGCTGGACTTCAGACTACATAGAGTAGAGTACACTATAAGAATTTTGGAAAGATACAGGGAAAGCTAGCTTATCGTTATAAGCTAGGTTTGGAAAAACAAACTCAAAGCAAAGGCATTTTCCATGATATAATAAAAATAATGGCCACCAAAAATTCCCTCCTCTAAAATTGTGGTAAAACTTGCAAGAAATGCATGCAAGTCTGTGGGAAGAGTGGTCACAAACTTAGAATGAATCTCTGGTAATGAATCTCACACATAGGAAACATGGCTAGGGTAACACATGAATCTGCTACTTCAGTGCATTCATGTTTCTTTTCTATTTGTAGAATTCTCACATTGCTAAATGGGTAAATCAGCTCAGATTTTCAGTCTCTCTGCAGTTTGGGTCATGATTGACAAGGCCAGTTTTATCTTGACTCCATCATCAGCTGCCAGTGGTCATGTTCCTTTTAGACACTTCCTTACTGCCTCTCAGGGTTTGGGGCTGCAAGAAAAGTACCTGTATCTGCTCCTTCTTGCCTGTGGTTCTTCTTACAAGTTGAGTGGTACTCCTATAAAGTACCATGATTAATGTTTCATGGGGATGGGAGAAGGTACAGGAGCAGGGCTCACATTCCTCAAACCTGGCTCCATCTTGGCCTAACTCAGAACTGGTAAATGTAGAATTTCAAAGACTATCGGGAGTATGATCAATCTTTGTTCCCATTCTAACTCAGTCAAGGAAAATTTCTTCACATTTCATAAAGATGTCACAGGACGTTATAACTTTGTATTTCTCATATCGATACCTATATATCTTTGCTAACTGTTCCTTGTTTTCTATGCTTGACTTAACTGGAATGAGCCTAGAACCACTATTTCTAGTGTTCTTTCCACTACTTTATGTTGGTTTAAGTATGCACAAAAGAATTCTTTAATCATAATGACATAAAAAAAAAAAAATCTTGATTCTCCAATGAATGGAAGAATCTTATTTAACATATATATGTGGGGGGAGGGAAGATTCTGGGAAGATGGCAGAGTAGATCAGAAAATTTCAAGCTTTTCAGAAATTCCCTACAAATAGAATAAAATTTCACATCAGGCCCAGCATAGGCTTAGGGCAGAACAGGGTCCTTCTAGGACAATATAAAATAACAGAAGAAAAAGCTCAGGATTGAAGTTCAACTCACATGAATTATAAATATCTCCAAGCTAGTTCCACAGAAGTAGCATGCAGGGAGCCCTGGGGATAGCTGGGTTCCCATGGTAATCTAAGTTTAAACAATAGGAACTTTCACCTCCTGGACAATGTGGTGAATGGGGGTCTGAGTCTAAGAAGACTGAGGGAACCTCTACTGATTAGGAGCTCCAGGCATGGCTGTGCTGATAAGATCCAGAACCAGGATCAGGGTGGAATTCTGGGTTCTAGGTCAGAGGGGAAAGCTAAAGACACATCCCCTCAATCTAGGAATAAAGGTGTTACACTAAGAATTTCATTAAAAAAAAATGAACCTACAAAGAAGAAAAAACCCAACTGCAGAAACTGACTATGGGAATAGGGAAGATCAAGCTTCATCTTTTTAGAAAGACAGTGAAGTAAAAAAAAAAAACAAAAAACCTCTTGTACTCCAAAGAGTAATATTAGTTAAATGACTAACTGCCCAGGAAAGGGGGGGGGGAACAGAAGGATTTGCAGGGCCTTGGAGAAGAAAATAAGTCTTTTAAAATTAGAACTGGACAAGGAGAAGCCAGGGAAGCTATAAGAGACCTAGAAATAAAATAAAATATAAAAATGGAAAAAAAAAAAGACAAAAGAATTTGAAACATCTTAAAAGAAAAACGAGATCTGGAGAACAGATCAAGAAGAGAAAATATAAGAATAATTGGATTTCCTGAAAGTTGTGACCAAAAAAAAAAAAAAAAAAACCTTGACATAATAATGCAAGAAATAATCAAAGAAAATTATCTTGGAATGATTGAATACAAAGGGAAAGCAGAAATAGAAAAGATCCACCATTTCAAAGAGATCCTATATGGAAAACACTTAGGGACACTATTGCCAAATTTTGAAATCCCCCAATAGAAAATTTTACAAAAACAATAACAACAACAAAACAATTCAAATATGCTGGAGCTACAATTAGGATTTTACAGGATTTATCAGCATCTACAATAAAAGATTGCAGGTCCTGTAATAAATATATATCCACAATCTAAAGAACCAGACCTCTGACCAAAAAATATTATATCCAGCAAAACTAATCATAACATTGAATGGAAAAAAATGGACATTCAACAAACTTGCAGAATTTCAGGACTTAGTTTCAACCAAACTCAAACTTAATATAAAATTTAACATACCGGTATGAGCCAAATCAAAGATTAATTTCAAGGAAAAATTGTTTATGCTTTAAAAAATGGAAATGTATAGTAAATGTTTAAGATTGACATCAGTAACTGGATACCTCAAAAGAAAGACTAGGGAAGAGCTGAGTGTGATCTAACTCTAAAAAGCAAAACTGCCTACAAAAAGGTAAAAATAGTAATTATGTTATATAAATGTGGTGCATAAATATAAATGCAGAGGTATTAGAGAGGGAGGAGAACTAGTAGTTCTGAAAACTTACTCAAATCAAAAATCAGTTAAATAGGGAATACTACATATATATGCATGCATGCATGTATGCATATATATGTATATAATGAAGAGGATAGTACCCTCCAAAATCTATAAAAAAATAAGGGGAATAGACTAGAGTAAGGTAGAGTATAGAAGGGTCTGTAGATTGATGGTAGTGGGACAAGGTGTGTAGATTAATGGGAAAGTGATCACTAGGGAGTGCAAGGATGGCATAGGATAAGGTGGGGTTCAAATTGGATATTTAGATTAATGGGAGTAGGATTAGGTATATAGATTAATGGGAATGAAATGAAGAGGGAAAGAAAGGGTGAGGGGAGAAGATAAAGTTAGGATCCATGGGGGAGGAGGGGTAGAGGTTAAGTAATAGAAGGCAAGTTGAGAAGTAGAATCAAAGAAGAAGAGTTAGCAGGGAAAGAAAATAAGAGATATTCACAAAGGATTAGGAGTAGAATTAGAAATAAAGACTAGTAATCATTAACTTCAGATGCAGTCAAACTTAAAAATTCAATCAAGAGAAAAATCTATATTATATTTCAGCCATATTAATGTTTTAAATGTGTACTTACATTTATGTAAATGTCTTGTATAGATTACATATATGTGTATACATATGTGTATATATGCATATTGGTTTTGGTGTGTGTATACATATGCATATATATGTATATATGTAAATATAAATATATCTGTGGTTAATTGTAGCCTGCTTCGAGGAAGGGGGAATAAAAGGGAAAAAAAGAATAAAGTAAAAAATGCACAGCAGAGAATAAAACAATATCTTATAAGGAAGCAAAGAAAAAATGGACAGTAATGAACATAATCACATCTATTATTATAGATTTTTAAATAATGACTTTTTATCTTCAAAATATATGCAAAGGTAGTTTTCAACATTCACCCTTGCAAAACCTTGTGTTCCAAATTTTTCTCCCTTCCCTTCCCCAGCCCCTCTCTAGAAAGCAAGTAATTCAATATGTTAAACATGTGCAGTTCTATTATACATATTTCCATATTTATCATGCTACACAAGAAAAATCAGATCAAAAAGGGAAAAAAATGAGAAAGAGGGAAAAAAAAGCAAGTAAACAACAACAAAAAAATAAAAATACCATGGTGTGTTCCATTCAGTCCCCAATAGTATATGAATGTTATGCAAAATTATTGTTTTATAACATTCATATGACAAAACTTATTCAGCCATTCTCCAACTGTTGGGCATCCATTCAGTTTCCAGTTCCTTGCCACTACAAAAAGTGTGCCCACAAACATTTTTATATATGTGGGTCCTTTCCCCTTTTTTATGACCTCTTTGGGATATCAGCCCAGTAGAAACACTGCTGGATCAAAGGATATGTCCAGTTTGATAGCCTTTTGGGCATAGTTCCAAATTGCTCTCCAGAATGGTTGGATTATTTTACAATTCCACCAACGATGTATTAGTATCCTAATTTTCAAATATCACCTCCTACATTAATCATTACCTTTTCCTTTATATATGTTTTCTTGAAGGGGAAGTTACATATTTTGAATCCTCCCTAATTTTCTGTTATCATGATAATGTTTTGTTTTGTTTTGATGGTTTTTTTTTCTTATCTTGTATTCGGTTTTAAATAAATATTTTAAAAATAAAAATGATATGTATATATAAATGGGTGTATACACATTTATACATATACATACATACACACATACATATGTATAGATACACACATAAACATACATATAAACACACATTTGTCAACCAAGCAGAGATAGTCTTATTTTTGTATCCTCTTTGAAGTGATGAAATTAGATAAATTAGAAAAAAAGCAATGAAAATCAACAGAAGGAAAATTATTTCTTTATCTTTTACCTTTAGATTATGAACTTTCATGCAGATAGATCTATATCTGCTTTTGAATTCATTTGGTGCATTGTAAATTTTTTTCTCAGACCTTTAATTTTATCCTCATTATTTTTTTTTCTTTTCGAAATGTTTTTCTTATAGACAAAAGATTGTGAGGTTTTTGTTTTCTTCTCCATTTAATCACCTTTTCATTTTATTCACTACTTAATCATGTTATTTTATTGTTGAATCATACATTTAAAGTTAAAAGTATACAATATAATAAACATTTATCAAGCACCTACTATGTTCTAGGCAATGCATTGGAAACACAAATAAGAAAAAAGAAAGACATTTTTTCCCTTTCAATGAGTTTATAATCTTTTAATATTTTTTTTTGAAATTATGTGCAAAAAATCTTTAACATTTATTTTAAAAAATGGTTCAAATTCTTTCCCTGTCTTCCTCCTCCTTCTCCTCTCCTCTATCAAGAAGGCAAATGATTTGATAGATCAAATATGTACAATTACACAAACATGTTTCAATATTATTCATGTTATGAAAGAAAACAGATAAAAAACAAAGAAAAATAAAGTAAAATAAAGTATGCTTTAATTTTTACTCAAACTTAATCAGTTCTTCCTCTGAAGGTGGATAGCATTTTTTTTAAATCATAAAATCTTCAGATTGTCTTAGATCACTGTATTGTTGAGAGTAGCTCAATATTTGTAGTTGATCATTGTATGTTATTGCTGTTACTGTGTCCATTTCCACTATTTCACTTTGTATAAATTAATGTGAAATTTCCTAGGTTTTTCTGAAAGCATCCTGTTTATCATTTGTTAATAGCACAACGATATTCTATCATAATCATCTATCATAACTTGTTTAGTCACTTCCCAGTTGAGGGGCATTTTCTCAATTTCCAATTTTTTACCATCACAAAGAGTTGCTATAAATATCCCTGTACATATAGGTATTTTTCCTTTTTTAGAAAATCTCTTTGGAATATAGACCAGTAGTCATGTTGCTGTTATGTACAGTTTTATAGCTTTTTGGGCACGGTTCCAAATTGAAGAATTTTTAGTCTGATGAGGGATGGTAGTGGAATGTAACATACAAAAGGAAGTTGAGAAGAACTAGGAGGAGCAGAGGTTACCTATCATGGGGCCATGATGATTGATGATTTGAGTCGAAATTAAGCAGTGCAGTTGGTGGGAAATGAATGTAATTAGTTGCTAATTAAATTTATGAGACTCGGGTTTACATTTTCCTCCATTTCTATTTTTTCAAGTTATGATTTTTCTCCCTTTTCTGCTTTAATCACAACACTGTTTCTTTACTTCTTTTAGGATAATTTTTAAAGGTGGCTCTATTCCCACTAGTTTTCTTTCCCTCCCTGTATTATATTTATTACCTCTTTCCTTTTGAGTTTTGCTTATTAGTTGCTGTTTATTTCCAGTTTTTATCTGGTTACTCAATTTCCCTTCCCTTTCCCCCTCTCATTCATTCAATTAGAATTCCCCTTTCTCTTCAGCCCTTTAACTTGCCTGGTTCATTAGTTGTTGTTTTTCTCCTGAGTGCAGTTTCTTTTATTATACAACACAGGTAAAATATTTGCTGATGAAATCACAGATTGTCTTCATATTCTTCAAAGTTCATTTTTGTAAAACTGTGTTCCAAATTTTTCTCCCTCTCTCTCTTAACTCCCCTTCTCTGTAGGACATTAAGTGATCTGATATAGATTAAACATGCACAGTCCTTTTAATCATATTTCCATATTTGTATAAGAAAAATCAGACCAAAAGGAAAAAAAAATGGGAAAGAAAAAGTAAACAAACAAACAAGCAAAGGCAAAAATACCATTCATCAATCCACATTCAGTCTCCTTAGTTCTTTTTCTGCGTACAAATGGCATTTTCTATCTCAAAGTCTATTGGGGTTGCTTTGGTTTACTGAACCACTGAGAAGAACCAAATCTTTCATAACTGATCTTTTACATTCTTGCACTTATTGTGTACAATGTATTCCTAGTTCTGTTTGTTTCATTCAGCATCAGTTCATGTAAATCTTTCCAGGACTTTCTATAATGAAATTTGTTCATCATTTATTTCACAGAACAATAATCCAGAACATTCATATACCATAACTTATTCAGCCATTCTCCAAAAGATGGGCATCAACTCAATTTCCAGTTGTCTGACTCTACAAAAAGGGCTGCTACAAACATTTTTGTATATATAGGTCCTTTTTTGTCTTTTATAATCTTTGGGATATAGACCCAATAGTGACACTGCTGAATCAAAGGCAAACAGTTTGATAGTCCTTTGGGCACATTTCTAAATTGCTTTCCAGAATGGTTATCCAACCATTTCCTAGTTCATTAACTTTTAAAAAAAACTTGATTTGCTGCACCCCTTTCCAGAAAAGATTTCTCTTCTAACTTCACTACCTATTCTCTATTTCTATCTATTCTAGACGCTTATTCTCTGCTTCATGGGTCCTATAATATATATCACTCTCTATTTTCCTAATGTAATCACAGTTTCCCAGATACCCATTCTGGTCTCTTCCTTCTAAGCAGTTTCTGCTCCTGCCATGTAGAGTTTGCTCTATGTCCTCCCCCATTTCCATTGTGTCTCACTCCAAGAAAAATACTATTTATTACAGATGATAAAAAAGACATTGTTCTGTGATAGGAGCTCCTTCTTCTTTTCCATCCCCAAACATGCAAACTACCAGTGACCCCTTTGGATACTTTCCTTCCTCTTATGCCTCAAAATTTCCTTCCTGAATCTGTGCCTTCCCCATCTTCTAGATGCCAGGTATCAGATTCCAAGAACTCTGACTTTTCTTCCCTCCCCCATCACCAAGACAGGATTAAGTAGTTTCTCCAAACACTAAATTCCCTTAGATTATACTAAACACATGGTCCAAATTTCTCTTTATGAATATCTCTCTTCATTCATCAGTGGTACCAAATCCCACCAATAGATAAGGCTTTCTCCTTCTTATCTTTTCTATCCTTCCATGAACCCTCCCATTTTGCAATTTACACACACACACACACACACACACACACACACACACACACACAACAAAACAAACAAAACAAAAAAAATCTCTGACTCACCTGTAGGCAGAGTACTGTGTGGTGCAGTTCATAATGCTCCAACCTTATTATTTTTTCCACCTAAATTCTGCTTTCACTCCTGTCTCCTTGTGAATATTTAGAAAGAAAATTAATGGTTTCTCTGTTGTTACTCTGTTGCTGTTACTTTTCCTGACTTCTGCATTATTCATCCTTCCTGGATTTTTGTTGTTTGGTGCTGTTCATGCAACGATACTTTCAGCTACGTTTTTTTTTTTTTCCTAAGAATATTTTGAGTACCTCTTTATTATTGGATGATTATCTTTTTTACTTATAGTTAAAAATAAGATTTTCAGGTAGGTGACTGTGGGCTACAACTTGAATTCCATTGCTTTTTTAGAATATATATTCCATTTGATTGTGGGTGCAGAATAGTTTTGTGTTATTAAAATTTCCTTTTTCTTTATATTTGAAGGTTTTTTTTTTCCAGTCACTTGCACAATTGTTTTTTCTCAATTGTTAAATTTAATTTCTATGCCTCTTGAAGTTTGCAACCTTGGTGGTAATAGTGGTTTTTCCAGAGACAACCTATGGATTCTTTCAATTATTAATTTTTTTTTTCTGTAAGCAAAAATTCTGGCAGTTTTCTAATGTTATTTCTGTATTCTGGTGCTCAAGTTTGTTTTGTTTTGGTTTGGTTTTTTTTTGCTTGTTTTCTCCCAGGAGATCTATAATCCATAAATGCATCCTGCCTTTAAGATCAATATGTTTTGTAGGTCTGGAGGGTATGCTTTCTATTAGCGTTATTGCTTTATGTTTCTTTTCTCCCAGATTGTCCTTCACTTCTGTATATTTGCACTCCCAATCAGCTGTCTTCTCTTTTAATTCTTTGGGGAGAACTACTACCTCAGATTCAAGTTTTTCTATTCTGCTGATTATTTTGGCTGTTCAAGACCATAAAATCTGCACTCATACTTTTCACTTCTCTGGGTGCTCTATTTCATCAAGTGGTGAAACATTTTCTTTTGTTTTCTTAATATTTCCTCATGATAGTTGAACTCTTTTATTAGATCTGGAAGACATTTCTTTCTTCTGTTAATGTCTTCTACATTAATTTTTTTGCTTAGAATTAAGGGCTTTGAGGTTTTTTCTTCCTGAGATCTTTGGTTCCCTTCCCTCCCTCCCTCCCTTCCTTCCTTTTTTTCTTTCTTTTGCTGAGGCAATTGGAGTTAAGTGACTTGCCTAGGATCACACAGCTAGGAAGTGTGTGTTTGATTCTAGATTTGAACTCAGGTTGTCCTTACTTCAGGGCTGGTGCTCTATCCACTGTGGCACCTTGCTGCCCCTCAATTTTTGATAGTTTCAAGAATTCCCCCTCCTAATTTTCCCCTTTTCCTCACTTTCTGACTCCTTCTCCTCTAATGGTAGTTTCCCTAGGGTCTGGATCTCAAAGCATCTCTTACCCTCTTGCCATTCTGACTATTCATGATTCACCAGCTTGTATTTCTGCTCCAAGTGACCTTTGGGGAAAGAAGCTACCCCATGATATTAGATATTGATTTATTTCTCTTGGGATGAATGGAATGGCCACATAAACTACTGCCTGTGTCCAGTGTCCAGCATTGTTTTTCAGTTCTGTAGTTTAGTGCTACAGATCACTGCCACACTGCTGCTATCCAAGTCAAGACAAATTTCCGTCCTGTGGATTTTGTATCTCAGCTGTACTGGGAGGAGAGATGGGTCAGGTTATAGAGTTGAACCTCATTACACCCCTGACACATATTCCACTCCAATCTGTCTGTTTCTCTACTTTCCTGCAGAACTGTTTTGCAGCATGAAACATTATTTTGGCCTCAGAATATGTCTAAAATTTGTACTTTAAATCCTCATGGTATTGGAAAGAGGAGGGAGAGCTCAGTATGTAGAATTGGACTCTATTGCAAACCCAGAAGACATATATGTAATCTTGCTTCTGGGAGCATGCTGTGTGCTGGGGTAGGACATGCTGAGTTCATGGGGTATTTCTTTTAGCTTTCTTTTTGTCACTGGTTTCATAGTCCATGGAAGTGACTGAAAATGCTTTATCTTTAATGCATAACTTCTATTTCTAAGTGGTTTGAGAGGTCATGAGGATGGGAGAAAATATCTAGTTCTTCCTTTTCCTGGCGTTTTTTTGTTTTTATAATTCAACTCCACTGTCCTTTTTTCCCATTTAAAATCTGTTTCTTTTGAAGAAGATATACATTATATAGGTATATTTTCTGGGCATGAATCTCAAATAATTTATTTTCAATGATATCTATGTGATATTCCTGTTTAAGAAATAATGAGAAAAAACTGGATATTACTGAATAGGTAAAACATGAGGATGAGGATAATTATGGAGGCAGCATATAACATTTCATGATGGAGAGAAGGAAAGATAACAAGACAGATGGCCAGGAAAAATATTTGTGTCCTCAAATATCTGTATTACTTAACAGAATATATATATATATATATATATATATGCATATAAAACAAACACAATGAATTCATTTGTTTCAAAACATGGAGGTAAATACAAAAAAATTTTCCTAATTAGTCTCTCTGAATATCTTTTCCTTCCTCAAACCATCCCCAAAGTGCACATCTACTGCTCAATAAAAGTGAGTATTGTCAGTTCTTAAAAACTATAGAAACAAGATGGGGTTGGTCTTTCTTCCTCCTTCTCCTCCCCTTCTTCCTCTTTTTTCTCAAATAATTCTCAAATTCCCTGAGTTATTCTTTGAGAAGATAGTTAAGAGCGAAACTGTGTGGTAATAACTATAGGTACAATAGGAGTTCAGAGAGGGAAGAAAACCAAGGAGATTAGAATAGTTAGTAATTCTTAGAACCATTAATATCCTTGTCCCTTTGAAACATGCTCATGTTTACCCCAGTATATTAATACGAAAAGGGTCATTTGACACTTTCATTTTCTCTATAAGGAGCTACTAGAGATATTATTATCCTCATTTTACAGGTAAAGCAACTGAGGCAACAGAAGCTAAGTAACATGAAGATGAACATAATTGCCTATTAGGGGATATATTTCCTTCCTCAAGCCTATTCTCAGATACATTACAATAATTCTAATTTGTTCACATCCACTCAGATAACCACTATTTACTTCTAGTATGGCAATGAGTAATATTGTCAGAAGAAACCTGCAGATTATCTTGAATGACTTTGAAGTCCAGGGTAGAAAACTGAAGGAAGCACAGGTGGTGTTCGCATTTTTTTTTCCAACCTAAGATTGAGATTTGGAAGAAAAAGAAGAAAACAGAAAGTGGAACAGCTGGCTGAATATATGGTGTCAAAAAAAAGCATTTCATTTACTAAGCCATTGCTTAAGATATCCGAATGATGTTCTACTAGTTAGACACAGATTGCATCTCATAAGGACTAGGAATTATATGTTTGCTTGGAGATTTGCTGAACTTATTAAGGGAGCTTTACTTTAAAAATAAAGGAGTAGGGAAGAAATGCCCACATTCAATTCAACTCAATTCAATTCAATAAGCATTTCTAAGCTGAGGGTTGAATATACCAAGTCCTGTTCTAATGGCTGGAGACACACTTACAACAACAAAACAATTCTGTGGTCTTGTCTCTTCCTGTTTCAATAGATTTAATTCAGCTAAGGACTTCTGAGTCTGAGACCACTGATCCTTCTATATTTCCTCTCTCTTACTACCTTAAAACTGAGGTAAATGAACACTATTGATGGCAGAGAAACATGGGAAAGAATTATTATTGGTGTTGCAAAATGATTGCAATACTTTTGTTTTTTCCACCTTAAGCTTGAGTCTATCTTAAAATGAGTACCACTAGCATAGCAGTTGGTTTGTTGTCTGGATAGCAATGGGAAGGATTGTGCTGTATCCAGAAATTGAGATGAATAGGTCACTCTCCCCTTCTAAAGGGTACATGAATTGTCATATTTTCATTTTTGTTCAACAGAGCAGAGAAAGAAAGCTGTGAAGCAGGCTGACTCTGTTCACCTCAAGAGTAGAGATGCTTGTTAGAGACTGGTCAAAAGTCCAAATTCATACCTCGAAGTAGCTTACATTTTCATGTTTCTAAAATAAATCTGAGGGGCTTAGAATCTGTGACTGAGGGTGTGGCAGAAGCCATCTGCCAGATATAAATTCTAGAATTGTTATTCTCTTGGGTAGGGATAGAACAATTTTATATTTGAATACTAAATCCTTTTATTTAAAAAAAGCACGTGTGACATAATTTTCATATGATGAGAGGGGTCTACAATGATCTCTTGTTTTTTGATCTCCTAAATTTAACTGGAACTATTCAGTGCAGCACATTATTACTTATTCTGAAAGTTATATGAAACTTTCCTCAGTTGAACAACTTTTCCTTCTACCAGAAATCTCCAGGGATTTGCATTATTTTTAATGTTCTCATCTCTCTCTCATTGCTTTTGTCCCCAGATACCTGCTCCCTGAAATCAGTGAAATCTTTGTTATAATCATTTTTAGCTAATCATTACAGAGAAATATTTAGGGGAAATTTTAAAAATGACAAAAAGAAAAGATGATTGAATCTTAGATACAGTCATACCTGAAGAGGTAATGCTCCCATTTCCCCATAAAATCTAGTTCCTATTCTTACTGGACTTGGTGAAGGAAGTTATAATCCATTAAAAACCTACTATAGTTATGACACCTTAGAGATAACTGTCTTGGGGCCATAAACGGCATAGGTCGGTGGAGGATACCAGAGATGAAAAAGATCTCCTAATAAATAATGGGACAAAGATTCCCTTTCCCCTGATAGGAAAGGTACCACTTAGCTATCAGCTCACTGTAATAAAGGTAGTTATGGTCCATTCTCTTTTTAAGCCAATGTGGAGAGACTTGTGTCTATTTTTTTGTTTTTTGAAAACTTCATCTTATTCACCAGTTGAATCCCTTTTCAAAGTCATATCCCTGAAGTCTGATGCTTTGATTATGTCTGATTAGAATGTAAATTTTAATCTATTAGCCCATAGATTAGGTTTTCTAAGGTTGCTAATTTTCTAAGACTTTTGAAGACCTGGAATCTGATATGTCTATGAGATTTTTGGTTTGTCGTTTGGTTTTGGTTTGAGCCTCTAGCCCAAAGAAATCCCAGGAAGGTATTATGGAAGGGGGTAGTATGGAATAAGATTGGAAAAATAAGTTCCAAATTGCATTTCCAGCCTCCTTTCAAATTGTTGAACAATTGAACAGCCTTTCATCAATTATTGAAAAATTGAACAATGGCAGGGTATTATTTGAGGAACTTGCCTTCATATCCCCAGAAAGTCTTCAAGGTCCTCAGGACCCTTGAAGCTCGCCTGTTGATCTGTATTTCTTAGTTAAGAAAAATGATTTTTTTTTAACTCTTCAATGGGCTTTAGGCTATGTAGCTTCCTTCTATGTTTTCCTCATATTCCAGGAGATTTTGATGGTTTGGTATATGAAAATTCTAATTTGTCTTGACTAGTGATAGTTCTCTTTGGAGAGAACTATTTACCTGTTGTTACCTAATAGGTTTAGTTATCTGTAATCAGAAAAAAACTTGGGTTCAGCTCCTGAGTCCCACATTTATTGTGTGGTAGTGAGAAGACTAAGAATCTCTTTGAGACAAAATTTCCTCATTTATAAATGGGATTGATAAAACCTATAGTAGTTCACCTTATAAGCTTATTATGAAGATCATTCAAAATATATATGCCTATTGCTCTTTGAAGTGATAACTGTTCAACAACTAGCTCTCTGGAAAAGAAGAACAGAGAGATGGAAAGAGATAGACAAAAACAGAAAGAGAGAGAGAGAGAGAGAGAGAGAGAGAGAGAGAGAGAGAGAGAAGAACAAATAGAGAGAGAGAGAGAGAGAGAGAGAGAGAGAGAGAGAGAGAGAGAGAAAAGAAAGAGAGAGAGAGAGAGAGAGAAAGAGAGAGAGAGAGAGAGAGAAAGAGAGAGAGAGAGAGAGAGAGAGAGAGAGAGAGAGAGAGAAAGAGAGAGAGAGAGAGAGAAGAGAGAGAGAGAGAGAGAGAAAAGAGAGAGAGAGAGAGAGAGAGAGAGAGAGAGAGAGAGAGAAAAGAGAGAGAGAGAGAGAGAGAGAGAGAGAGAGAGAGAGAGAGAAAGAGAGAGAAACAGAAACAGAGACAGAGAGAAAGAGAAAAGCTCTTGGGTCCTGTGTGTTGAGGACACAACTTCTCTCAAAGCAGATGTGAAACCTTTTCTCTAAACTACAGTTTTAGAGAGTTTTGGGGAGTCACATAGATTAAGTTATATATTTGAAAATATTGCATATATAAACCAGGTAAAGGATATATTTTATATCTAAAATCACATATACATATGTACATAGATATGCACATAGAATATATAGCATATGTATAGATCAATAAATGTATAGTAATTTTATATGGAATATATGGAATGTATGCCATGTTTTTTGTCTGCTTATTTTCCTAGAAAGATTACATTTTAGTGGGTGGAGAATTTTTGGATAAATATTATAGTAAATGATATTCAAAATACTAAAATATCTGATAATATTCAACTGAATCCTGTTGGATAGAGGTGTCAGCAAGATCCACAAATTTCTTTCTTTCTTTCTTTCTTTTTTTTTTTTTTGGCTGAGACAGTTGGGGTTAAATGACTTGCCCAGGGTCACACAGCTAGAAAGTGTTATGTATCTGAGACCAAATTTGAATCCAGTTCCTCCTGACTTCATGGCTGATGTTCTATCCACTGCACCACCTAGTTGCCCTAAGATCCACAACTATTTATTTATTAGCTTTTTTTTATTTATAAGCTTTATTTTTTTATTTATATATTTATATATAAATATATTTATATATTTTATATTTTATTTATAAGCTTTAGCACATGAAAGAATGTCACTCTATAATTATCTCTTTCTTTTTTAGCCTGGATGATTTGCTAAAACCAGCACATGACCCAAACTATTTCTATCATATTTCACTTTATTCATTCAGAGTACTTTTCACCCAAGTGTCCTAAAGCATTTGAACATCACTAATATACATCCTGCTCAGTAAGGAAAATGGAGGTACAATGACATTCACCAGCATCACAGAAAGCTCATACTAGAGCTAGAAAGCAAACCATGAACAGCATAAGAGATGACCTGAGGCCCCTTCCAGTTGTAGTCCATGATTTCTGATCCTCTGAAATAGTTTAGGTAAACCCAAGGTTAATAAGATAGCCTACTGGTTTCTTTTCCAGTCACCTGAACAATGGCTTTAGAGGCTCATTTGCTCTTCTCATAATTGCTTGGTGGAAAGGCTTAGTTTTCTCCTTTCCTCTGGAACGGTTGCCTGGGCCTCCTGCTGGTTGCTTTTCCCCTGCATTGACTCTCCCTGAGGTAGGTGACTTTTTCTGGGCTCTTGCAGAGATGAAGATTAACTGCCAAGCTAATAAAGGCGGCTGGCATTTAATCATTTCCCTAATTAATGCATTTATTGCAGCTTCTTGCTGCTTATCTAGCTGAAGTTAATGAGGAAAAAGGAAGTGAGGGTCATAGGGATCTCTGCATTTTCACCTAAAGGTTAATTAACCTGATGATTATCTGGGCTAGAAAGTCTACCTTGTGCTGGTGAAGGACCAGCAAGGACATTTCCAAATACATTCAAGGCTTGTACCCAGAGCAAGGTCAAGGTAAAGGAAAAAAAAAAAACCTGGCTCATCAGATTTGCTGTTGCCATTTCAACAATTCTAATCTGGCTATTGATTCAGTTTCACACTAAGCATGTTATACTTGGAAACTTTTCCCTGATGGTCTAGAATAAATCAGAAATGAAAAGGAAAGGGGACACTAAATAATGAACATTGATACATGGACTGAAATCCTGGCTGCCTCTGCCCTGGATGTCTTGAATGAGAATGGACTTAGCATTCTTTCATGTATTGATTTGGATTCATATCTTCTGTATACATGCCACTAATAAGAAAGCGACTGCTGCAGGAAAGGGACTCTGTTTATTCAAAGTAATTGCCAACTCTCAGAAGAAGGTCAATGGAACAAGTTTGGCACAGCTTCTGAGCCTGGCATGTTTACACTTTATTAATTAATGTATATTAGTAAGGCACCAGTTGATAATTTCACAGGGCACAGCTCTGCTCTCCAATTCCCCCCTCTTCCATCCCTTAACTCAGCATGGAGTGCCATGTGGCATTTATCAGCAATGAGGATGAAATCAGGTCGGCTTTAGCTGGCACAGCAGAGTACCTCAGGGAGTCGTCTGAAGACAGTCAAGGTGGCGAAGGAGCCAAATGTAGCTAGAAGATATTTGCCTCTTTGGCTAAAAGTTAATGCAGCATGTGGCATAAATGGGATGCTTAAGAAACTGATATACTAGGATTCAGGAATTAGGCCCATAAATGTGGAAAACTTTCCCCCATAGATTTAAAAGACAGACTACTATTTGCATACTTAATCAACAAATAAACATTTATTAAGCATCTGCTATACTTTCTTAGTTAAAATTAGGAATATAAATACAAAAGGTTTGTAATACATTTGGATATTTTATATAATTACAAATTGATTAAATAAAAAAATTACACTGGGTACAAGTTAACATAGATGATATTTTCTAACACATTCTACACCATGAAAGCATGAGTGGAGAAAGTAAATAATCCATAGTGGAGCAGAGAAGGGGTAAAGACATAAATTCATGTCCAGTTGAAATGGCCAATTAAATGACCAAAATTTTGAAAGTTGGAAAATGAGTCTGGAATTAGGGATAATAACTTGGAAATTGGGGTTAAGAGGATTAACAATGTAGCAGTGAGCCCTGAGAATAAGTATAAAAAAGCTGAGGAGAAAATAACAAGAAGCTATGGTCAGATAGAAGAACTCCCAAGTGATGTCTTGCAGAAGACTCTTCCAATGTGGCTGAAGTAGAAGGAAGGCACAGATCACGGATTTGAAAAGGTTGATTAACAGGGAAAGAAGGATAATTGAGGGATACTAGCATGGAAATTTATTTTTCATGCAAAACACATTTCCATATTAACTAGGTTTAAAAAAAAAGAGGGAAAAAATTGATAAAAAGATTCTTCAATATGTATTCCAAGTTTTTATCAGATCTCTTTCTGAAAGCAGATAGATTCTTTCATCATGAGTCCTTTTTAACTGCCTTAGATCATTGTATTCATCAGAATAGCTGAGTCTAAGTTGATCATTACAATATTGCTGTTATTGAATATGATGTTCTCTTGGTTCTGCTGACCTCACTTTGCATCTTCATGAAAGTTTCCCAGATTTTTCTGAAATCATCTTTCTTATTTCTTAGAGTATACTAGTATTTCACCAGAATAAATACCACAACTTGTTCAAACATTCCCCAATTGATAAGCATTCCTTTAATTTTCTAACTCTTTACCACTACACAAGAGCTATTATGTTTTTTGAACATAGGCCATTTTCCTTTTTCTTTGTTCTCTTTAGTGTAGACTTAATAGCATTATTGCTGACTGAAACGGTATGCACAATTTTTTAGCCCTTTGGGCATTGTTCCAAATTGTTCTCCAGAATGGTGGACCAGGGCACAACTACATCAACAATGCACTGAAGTTCCTATTTTCTACATCCTCTCCAGAATCTGCCAGTTTCCTTTTCTCTCTCTAATATGAAAATTGAACTCCCTCATCAGAAGGGTAAGGTTTGGAGTGGAGAGAAAGCTTGTTAACCAGATAATGTACTCCTTGAGAGAGCAAAGAGAATGACTTGGGTGCTGGTGGATAGCATGAACCTCAAAAGAGAAGAGATGCTAAAAGACAGTGTTAGGGAGGAGGTATGGAAGTCACAGTGAGAAGAAGCAAAGAGTATGATTACTCCTTCCCAAATAGCCTGAGAGAAAGTGTAAGTAGCATTGAAGATAGCATCCAGAAATGTCTATTTTATGTCTAAAATACTTATCTATTTGTATTTAGTGATGCATGAGTAAAAACAATTCTAGGAAATATGCAAAGCCCATATAAGGCAAGAACCATTTTGTTTGGTCAAATAGTCACCATTGAGATAAAAATTTGCCTTTACTTTTAACATTCTGAATATCATCAGTTTTAGGGAAGAAATCCAGAAATCATCAGTCAGAGCCTTACAATTAATTACCAGTCCCCAAAATGACTAAAATCGGCCCCTAAAAGGAAGGCTTGACAGAAAGATTTTAATATTCTTTGGTCGGGACCTGGCCTCTTGCTAACCAAGACCAAGATCAATTTGCTGTCCAAAAATTTAGTCCAGGGATTCTTTACCTCTTTTTTTGTGCATCTTTTTGGCTGTCTGGTGAAGCTTATGTAATTTCTTCATAGAATCATGTTTTTAAATATAGAAACTAAAATTTCTAGCATTTCAAAGGAAACCAATTTTAATAAAAACAAAGATGGATTTTTCTATCTTTTTTCTTTCTTTTCCTTCCTTCCTTCCTTTCTTCCTTCTTTTCTTTCTACCATTCAAGTGACTTTTGAAATCTATTTAACCATTGGGATAAGAAGTTTGTGGACCCAGATTAAAAACAATTAATCTAAAATGAATAAATACTTAAAATATGTTAAGTATAGTAAAAATTAAAGTAAAGGAAGAAGAAAAACAAGGCTGTGGTGGAGAAATGGGGGGGGGTAAGTGCAAAAAAAATCAAAGATATAAAATAATGTTTGGGAAAAAGTTCGAAAAGATGCAACCTTAAGATGACTGCTCCAGGACCTCTAGGACTGACACTGAATCTGACTTTGGGGGATAAAGTTTACAGAGGGTTATAATTTCTCCTCTGATCCAGTAAAATATTTGTGACCTCTGTTGATCTGCGATAACTAGAACTGGCTCAAACAACATAGTATGACCTCTGCCAAAAGTGATTTCCATAGTCTTATTCATGTGAACCATAGCCACTCTATGTGGCTCATGTAAATTCCACAGACTTATATAAATCATAGCAACAACTTCTTCCCTTGTGCCCTTGGAGCAATCAGGAAATTCTAATCTCTTGTCTCAAACAGCAGACAGAAAAGAGAAGTAGCCAAACCCAGATGCCAACATCCAGACCTCATTATCTCTATTCTTACACATTATGATCAAGTGTGCTTCTAAACACCATGTGAAAGGAAATGGCAATCATCTAAAATTTGTCTGCAGATCGGAGAGTTGGAAAGGGTGATTAGCAAAAACTTTTTTTTTTTAACCACTCACTAATATGGAATCATTATCATCACCATGGCACCAGGAAAAATGATAATAATTGAAAAATGCACAGGCACAAGTTACATTAAGAATATTGTAGTGATGAATAAAAGACAATCTGTCCTATGAAAAAACAAGAGACCTAGAGTCAAAGATTGACATACAAATTTGAGATCTGACACTTAAGCAAGTTATTGAATCTTTTAGATCTGATTTCCTTATCTATAAAATGGAAATAATATGAAGGCTCTTAATTCTTTCCTGAATATCTACATAAATAGTAACGATGGGGGTAGGGAGAAGTACCTGAAAGCTATTCTCAGACAGAAGCCAACTTGTCCTGATCTTCTCATTGCAATCTTTCGGCAATAAGGAGACTTGATATGACACTGGACTCTAACCCAAAGAGAATAGCTTGCAGGAAAGCACAAACAATTCAATCAAATGGAAGATACATATAGTATCCCAATGACACAGGAGAGGAACTCCCCAGATCACAAGGTTATTTGTGTATCTTAATGATGCATAACCAATTGATTCAACAATAACCTTCCCTGAAGAAATAGAGACAAGTGGAAAGACCAAAACATTGTCATCAGGGCAAGCTTGTCATAGAGTTTTAAGGCTGACTGACAACATAATAGGAAGAAATATGAGTGAAAAAATTATTTGTCCAAATTGCATGATTATAGATATTTTTCATTTCCTGAGCAGTCTGCTTAGATATATTTATTTCTTTTCATCTCTTTCGACAACCTATTTTACTTGGCACCTTTCCATTCCTATGTTTGCTCTTTTAATCTGTAACCTTTGTAGTGTATTGGAACACACTATCATTGTTTTGAAAATTCAAGGATGATGGCTGATTCTAAGTATGAAAATGGCAGTCTAGATTACCATGGAACATAGTTAACTCTAGTAACCAAAATTCACATGAGTGAAATTTTCTAATTTAATAAGCACAAATTCCAAATATTCAATTTCTAGGAAGAGGGTGAGAAAAAATATTTTTGAAAACAGATACATAATGGTGCCACTATATTAACTGAGATTTCCAGTTTTGTGTCATTTATATTTCTCATAAACATGATTTTTATTGAAAATTTGATGATTTGTTCATTCTTCAATTTTATGGCTCTTCTCTTATTATTCAAGAATTTGCTGTCAATGTTTCCTAAATCATAGTTGCAGATTCATAGATTTAGAACTTAAAAGAACTTCAGAGGTGACCTGACAGCAAACTAGGATTATAGATAAGACCTCAGTTGGAAAGGCATTCAGCAATCATACAGTCCAGACTCCTTTCTTTACACATGAAGGAACTGAAGCCCAGATGGAGAAAGTGATCTACTTAGTGTTACATACTAAGTGACAGAATTGTTTTGAATCCAGGTTCTCTGACTCCAAATCTATTCTTGAATGCTTCCAACCAGGTTAATTTTTAGTAGTACCCAGCCAGTAATTGTTAGATTCAACAGCTCCAAACATCTGGTAATGTCTACCACTTGGCAAGGGATAGCTACAGAGTGGATGATGGCAGATAGGCTGACAGCACCATGGACGCATGGGCAAGGACAGTAGATACTGGGAATATTTAAGAAAGAAAGCATAGGTATCAATGTTGCTACATAATAAGATGACTGGAATTGTGGAGGCTTTTTATAGATGCAGTTATTCAGGGAGAGCAATCGACCTCAGAAATCTTCAATGTATGGGAAGTGTATGATTAATCTAATGGAAATCACAGTGAAACTTACCTGATAGGACATTTCTCTATGTCCCCTCAAATACACTGATTCCTGGGAAAGTGGCTAGGAAAGTATATTTAGTGTGTGTTTTCCTTCTCCTTGGGTGCTATGGCAATACTTGATGCCTTCCCTAACTGGGATCAGTCTTTCTGATATAGGTGAATCTGATATGTCCTTGTGAAAAACACGAGGCAGCATCCCTTAGATGATAACTTCCTGAAATTCTATCCCAACAGACTTGGGATATATTTGAATGCTCCAAGTGTTACAGATATTATGGGGCACACATAGACTTTTGTGGATTGGCTTGGAAGTCCATCCATAACGCGATTATGTTGTTTCTATTAGAAATGTGTTCTAAGTTCCCAAATTAACTTTGGCTCACAACCCATTTTGACTGAAGACTCTTTATATTGTATTTCATTTGGTAGGAATCAAGATACAGTTATTTTCACTCAAATTGCTCTTGTCTGTAAAGACATGTACATTTTAAATATAGTTATTTAGTAGTAACTTTTACTTTATTCTACAAGTACAAAATATGGAGAATGGTTTTTCATTTGACCGCTTTAATAGAGGATAACCCTAAAGTGTGTGTGTTTGTGTGTGTGTGTGTGATGTGATATAAGATAATGCATAGGATCATTTTAATCTAGTTATTCAAAATGCCTATGAGAAAATAAATCTAGGCATATACAATAGAAAAACAAAGTAGATGAAGAACACATGTTGTCCAAATTATGATGTATAATTAGGCAGGCATTAATTGAATTAAGTCTGTGAGAACAAAGACTTTTGGGGTCTAGAATTGCCTTGAAGGAGATCAGAATGGATCACATTTGGATCACCTTACAATACTTTTGTAGTTCCAAGATGCTTACTACTATAAAAAAAACTCATTTTAAAAAAATAGCAACATTTATTCTATATGGCTGCAAATGATAAAATACTTTTATCTCAGTAGAATCAATATTTAAGGTGAACTGAAGTATGAAAATATGCTGATAGGTATTGAAAATATTGTGACTGAAAGTGAAAGGAGAAGCTATTTCCCATCCTAGGCTGTGGGGAAGCTGAAGGGGTGGGGAATGCAGGTATTAGTTATTTCCTATTTAAGAATGTCTAGAAGTAGATAATGACTAGAGTTGGTTAGCACTACAGCAACAAAAGTAACCTACAGTTGGAATTTGACAAAGCATAAATTTCAACAGGACAAGGGATAAAAGATTTGAATGTGGAGACAATTGAATATTTAGTTAATTATGGGGTAAAGACTATGTATATAATATATGGAGAAAGAGAAAAAAAGTGAGGGAAAGAGAGAAAAAAAAGAGAAAGACATACAGAGAGAAAGAGAGTGTCTTAAGATTACAACACTTTAAGTAGATCTCATTTGAGAACATTTTATAAGGATTAAAAAATGGAGAAATAAAGATAATAGATGGATTATACTATAGATACTAGGTCAGATGGAGGAATCAGATAAATTGTTTCTTTTTTATTATCAAAGCTTTTAATTTTCAAAACATATACATAGATAATTTTCAACATTCACTCTTGCAAAACCTTGTGTTCCCAAATTTTTTTCCTCCTTTTCCCTCTCCACCCTTCCCTAGAGGGCAAATAATCCAATATATATTAAACATGTGCAATTCCTCTATATTTCCACAATTATCATGCTACATAATAAAAACCAGGTCAAAAATGAAAAAAATGAGAAAGCAAGCAAAAGGCAAGGAAATAACAACAAAAAGTGAAAATACTATGTTGTGATCCATACTCAGCCCCAAAGTCCTCTCTTTGGGTACAGATGGTTCTTTTCAACCCAAGACAATTGGAGCTGACCTGAATCACCTCACTGTTGAAAAGAGTCACAGCTATCAGAATTGATCATCATATAATTTTGCAGTTGCCATATATAATGTTTTCTTAGTTCTACTTACTTCACTTAGCATCAGTTCATGTAAGTCTCTCCAGGCCTCTCTAAAATCATCCTGCTGATCATTTCTTATAGAACAATAATATTCCATAATAATATTCCATGTACCATAATTTATCAAGCCATTCTCCAACTGATGGACATGTATTCAGCTTCCAATTTCTTGCTACTACAAAAAAAGGACTGTCACAAACATTTTTACACATATGGGTACTTTTCACTTTTTTATGATGTCTTTGAGTTACATGCCCAGTAGACACATTGTTGGATCAAAGGGTATGCCCATTTTGATAGCCCTTTGGATATAGTTCTAAATTGCTCTCCAGAATGATGAGATCAGTTCACAACTCCACCAACAATGCATCAGTGCCCCAGTTTTCCCACATCTCCTCCAACATTCAGCATTATCTTTTCCTGTCATCTTAGCCAATCTGACAGATGTGTAGTGCTACCTCAGAGTTGTTTTAATTTGCATTTCTATGATCAATAGTGATTTAAAGAATTTTATCATATGATTGTAAATAATTTTAATTTCTTCATCTGAAAATCGTCTGTTCATATCCTTTGACCATTAGATAAATTGTTTCTAATGAAGATCATAAACCTAGAATGGCAGGATATAGTGATAAGGAAGATGTCAACTCTCTGGACATTTGCTGGAATTTTCTGTTAAAAATAAAGCAGCTGACAAATTTTTGCTCTGGCCCAACTTGACTTAATGACTGATACTCAATATTACATAATATTTGGAATTTAAGTATTACAAAAGACTTATAAAGCCATAGATAGAATGTGGATTGCTCCATGGAGGGCATGAAGCTGAAAAGAATATACTAATATGTTAGATATTGGAACCAGAGTCAAAAAGATCTTAAACTATAGGATAAAATTAAAAATGTCATATCCAATAAGGAAACATATATAATTCTGTATATGAGTTTAAAAAATAATCACTGGCATATTTGTAATGTAGGAGAGACATAAACTGAAAAACAATTCATGTGGAAGGGAAAAAAAAAAACTCTCAAAAACATAGAAGCAAAAACGTAAGTGTTCTATTGGCAGCTAAGCAGAACAATGAATAGAGCACTGGACCTGGAGTCAGAAAGATCTGAGTTCAAATTCAGTATCAAACATTAACTAACCATGTGACCTTCGAAAAGTCACTTAACCTGTATACCTGAGTTTCCTTATCTATAAAATGAGGTTGATAATAACATGCAATGCCCAGGGTTGTCATGAGGCTAAAATTAGATGATACTGGTAAGTGCTTTGCAAATCCTAAAATACTACATAAATGTTATTGTTATTATTATTATTAATGGATTGCAAGCTCAATGTGACTCACCTTTGTAATAGGATAACTAGAAATGCTCACATTTTCTTATTTTAAAACATTCCTTGTTCTATGCAAATATCTTCTCCATTGACAGCCTTGTACTCTGTATCCCAGCTTTTTGTTTTTGTTGAGTTGAGGCATGAATTATTATCTATGCAACTTCTGAACTTTTCTATGTTCTTCTGTGGCTAAATATGAATTGGACCAGCCAAGGTAGGCATACTACCAGCTTTACCTTTGATACCTCCACTATACCAGGAGGTACTGGAAGACTGGGAGAATCCAGTCTAAGGCTATATTAAGAGTTGATGATAATGTCCAGTGTGAGGTTGATGATGATTCTTCTACATTCTGCCCTTACCAGACAATATCTAATAGACTATATCCAGATGCAGCATTTGAGAAGGGATATTGACAAGTTGGGAGACTTCTAGAAAATGGCATCCAGAGTATTGTAGTATAGAAACCATGATAGAGAGGATTTGTGATTTGGAAAGGATTTGAGTTAGAATTCTTCTGAGAAGAATACTTTCTTCTAATTCTTAAGTCCATGATTCTATGAAAAGAAATGATGATGAAGACCTTTAGTGTAAGTCTTCAACTTTCAGTCAAAGGAAATGGATTATAATTGAAGAGGTCCCTAACCCCCAGTAACCTAATTCATTAGATTGTAAGGATTCAAATATTCTGAAGTTCTCATTCAAAGTCTACTTTTTGAGACTGACTTTATACTACTCCCTTTTGCATGTCTCAATAGTCATTCAAAACAGCTATCCGTTCCTAAAAATGTCCTGCATTTTCTTGTATCCAAGCTTAGGATAGTAGCATTTCCTAGACTTGAAATGCTGTCTTCTTTCCCCATTTGTTTAAATCTTCTGTTGCTAATGTTGTTCCAACACTACCTTCTCTATGATCTGTAACTAAATCTCTCTAACTGATGTCTAACTAGTCATGATCTCTTCTATAGCTCTTTTAATAGCACTTATGTTCAAATCTATATAAGAATTCATGTGTATTCCTTTTTTTCCCTTATTATTTGTAAGCTCCATTAAGTCCAAAAACTATGTCTTTGATTCGTCACTTAATTTTCTTCTGGAATTACGCAATGACCACAGTAGGCACTTGCTTAATGTATGATTTTTGAGTAAAGGAATGAAAAATAATTGATGAGTTAGTAAAATGTGGATAAGCAAAAATGAGATTTGTTATTTTTATTTTACATTATTGAATCTAATCATTATTAGCCCATAACTTGTTTCTTTGGGTTCTGAGTACAAAGTGAATGGGAAAATATTGGGAAATAAGGGAAGAGTTTAAAAGTAATTTGACAGCTCCCCTATGAAAATAATCATTCTAAACCACTATGTGTATTTCTCCCAATACTGAAATCTTCAGGCAAATTCCATTTTAATTTGACACACGGGCACTTTTTTTTCTTATCAACAGATCCAAAATGTCACAAGGCTGATTAAGCTGTAACTGCCATGATTCCTTTCATATTGTCTGGCTTGTGATTGCTTAGATCCATTTATATTATACGTATTAGGGAAAAGGCTTTTTTTTTTTTTTTTTTTTTTTTTTTTTTTTTTTTTGTAGAATGTTTAACTCTAGTTACTATCTGTTCTCAATCTAAGGAATGTGAATTAATTCAAATTACTTACCTTTCTGTCTTCATAAGTTCATTGGGACATATTTCCTCTCTCCTAGGTTAATGGATAAGCAAACATGAGATGATGTGAGCCTTTACCAGGGTGGTAGCAGCATCAAAGAAGAGAACATTGGAGAAATGTTGCAAAAATAAAATCTTAAGGTAGTAGCAACAGGTTGGATATAGCAGAGTGAGAGAGAATAAAGATTTGAAGGTGACATTCTTGGGAAAATTCTAGAATGAATCCTTAAAGAGATGACTTAAAGAGAAAGGGACATGATGATCCCTGGAAAACCAGCAAGACTTCATCAAGCATGAATCATGCCAGATTAATTTTTTTAAACAGCATTATTAAATTGATAGATGAAGGAATTGATATGGATATAGTTTACTTAGATTTTAGTGAAGCTTTTCATAAACTATCCCATGTTATTTTTCTGGAGAAGATGAAAAGATATGGATTCGACAATAATGTGATAAATTCAGAACTGGTTGGATGCATTGACTTGAAGAGTAGTTAACTGTTGATGGTTCAGTGCCAGTATGGCAGGAAGTCTCAAGTGGACAGAGATCTGTGCATGATCCTGAGTGATTTAACATTTTATTCAACAATGTAGGTAAAAGCATAGATAGTACACTTATTAAATCACTCAAAGATGGGAACAAACACAGTAGATGAGTCAGAAATCTAAAGGATTTTGACAAACTAGCACATTTGATGAAATTCACTTTAAGAGCTATATAATTATTATATTTTCAGTCGTGTTCTTTGATACTAAAATCAACTGTATTAGTCTAATATCAGGGGGACAATAGAAGTTACAATAAAGATCTAAGTGTTTGAGTAAAATGTGTGCTCAGTATGTCAGTGGTATGATGTGATAGCCCCCCCAAATCAATGGATTTTAGGTTTAGGTTGAATTAAATGAGTTTTCAGGATTTGTGTCACTACCCTCTGATTTTTTCCTATCTCATTTAGTTTACTAAGTTCAATTCTGGGTTCCAAAATTTATGAAGGATAATAACATATTAGGTGACTTCTATTCTAGATAAAGGTCACTAAATGGTTAAGGGCCTTGGATTCATATTCTATGAAAATGGTTAAAGTTAGCCACTTTAGCCTGGAGGGAAAAAAAAAAAAAACTAGGGGTGGAGAAGTGGGGATGAGGATATGATGGATGTTTTCTTTTTGTTAAAACAGAATAATTTTACTGGCATTTGCATAATTTTGTCTTCAGCCATTTCTTTTGGAAATGGTAATGGTATTAGAATACTATTATAATGTCATTAGAATACTAAAGCACAACCACTGTTGATCTCTTGAATATACAAATATAAAGTAGACAAATTGTCTTCCAGACCAATAGATAAGCAAGGAGAAAGAACATAAAACCGGAAAATATGCATTAGTCATGATGTGGAGCAATGGGATAGGGAAGATGAGATGGCTATTTTCTTGAAGAACTTCATGTTTAAGAAGAACTAGACTTGGCAGAGATAGGAGGAGGAGGGGGAAAAGGGAGAAAAAAATTTACATGATAATTTATAATGGATTTGCAGTTTTATGTACAATTATTTTTTATTACACTGTTATGAAAATGCTTGTTTTATTCCATAAATTAAAAAAAATTTAAATTTATTTTAAAATAAAAAACTAGACTTATCTCATGTGATCCCACAGAGATCAGCTAAGAATAAGGGGTATCTACAATTTCAATGAGCATACTTCATCTATGCTTTATTCAAGTCACAGATAAAAATATTAATAGCACAGAACCAATTCACTCAATGAGTAAATTTATGTTTAGTGTCAGGAAAAACTTTCCAACAATTAGAAAAATGGAATTGCCTCCAGACATGATAGTTTCATCTTCCTGGGAAATATTTAAGCAGAGGCTAACCAACTAGTTGTTAGGTATGTCATGATTGATCTCTTGGTATATGGGTTGGACAAGATGGCCCAATTCCCAAATCCTGTGATTTTCTGTCAGAAGCAGGCTTACTTGAGTGAGCCACCAAGTTGCCTTTCTTCCCTTTCAGAAAAAAAAAAAAAAAACCCAACCTTTCTGTTTGGTGAACTTTGTTCCAGAACAAAGGTGATATACATATTGAAGCCAAGAAAACAGAGTAAAAAGACAGACAGGGTTCTTTAAACAATGGATTTGGGATCGAAGCTTGAAAAAAGAAGAGGAATAAATATGAAGTGTCAAAAAACTTTCCCAGACATGATTGTGGCTAAGGTTAGTGTATAACTCAGGAAGAGTTAATGCACTTCTTGCCTTGGCTATGGTCATTTCTTCCCCAAAGGCATTTCTTGTTTTTATACAGCTTTCCTAATTTTTTCTTTTCTTTTTTCTTTCTTTCTTTCTTTCTTTTTCTTTTTTTTTTTTTTTTTTTTTTTTTTTGTGAAACATCAGGGTCCAGGGAAATCTTCCAACTTATTCCATTCTCTCTCTGTCCCTGCCAGATATTTCCTGTGGTTTAAAGAAAGAAAGGAATGAAAAAAATCATTCTGTAACTTATGTTTCCTCTCACAGAGCAAACAAGGCCTTTGGTGACCTTTACCATCTCCATTGCTTTGTATATCTCTGTTTAGAATTCTAAGGTTGTTCTCTCCCACTGTCACTGATATTATCTAATAATGCTGTCTTTGGTCTGGACGCAGTCTGTGATTTCTCCTTAGGCATATACCTTGTTCTGTAAAGGAATGATCAGATTAAAATCCCCATTACTGGGTATCACTTGATAAACCTTTTAATGGCAGAAAGTAAGAATTCTTTCAGTTAACTGGTATATAATAAATTGGCACATAAGACAACATCTTAATTTAAGAAGTTTACTGAGGTTATTGTTGTAAATTTTGTTGCAAAAAATGGCCTGGGCTTAAAGAGGGAGAGTTTGCATTTATTCATTCCAGAAAGCATTAATTCCCACTTTAAAGCAGTTATAAGGAGGCATTCTGGGATCTTGACATATTAAACAATCACCTTCTGGGTGCAGAATTGCTTCACAGATGAATTCTGCTGTCTAGGCCGAGTGTGATAAATCAGAAGGCAGTACAGTTATAAATGAGGGATATTTTAGGTTACTATTTGTTGAAGGATGCTAAGATGCAAGCACTAGTTGTGGGCATGAAAAAACTGGACTCTAGACCCAACTATGACTTAACTTAGGAGCTAGGGAAGTCATAGGAAAGGAGACTTCCTTCACCCTCCTCAGAACCTTATTGTAAATAGATCTTAATGTCTTAAAGTACATATATAAGACTATAAAAAATAGATGGAAAGGAAAAAATACAAATCCCAAAAAGTACTTAAACACAAGGTAGTTTGGGAGGAAGAGATTAATATCATCCCTCAATTTAATAAGCACATTACTTATATCTTTATCAAAATCTCAGATAAAAATCTTAAATGGAAAAGTGTCAACCATAAGAGCCTTGGGGCACACTAGTAGGGTACTTCTCTACATATTACCATTATTTTTAAAATCAATATTCTTTGAGTAGTCTACCAGTTCTGAATCCAGCTAATGGCTCTCATCCAGTTCATGAAACTCTCAAGAGAATATCATGGATGATTTCATAAACTGCCCTTCTGAAATCCAGATAAACTGTGTCTATGACATTGCCTTGATAACATACCTAATAACTCTTCTTTGAAAAAATGAAATCACTCTGGCATGACTTGCTTTTGATGAAATGATACTGCCTTACAGTGATACCCGGTTCTCTTAAATACCCACAAACTATCCCTCATCTCCAGGAAAGCGAAGAGTATTTCTCAGGTTTATTTTCCTCTCTCTCTTTACTTCAGGAGGAACTTCATTCAGTAACCATTGTGTCTGAGTTTTGAATATTACATATAGTTTTTGGGGTGTTAAAAAATAAATAAAATGATGCTAATAAATTCCATAAATATATTCTGTTTCAGGCAAAAAGGAACTGAAGAAACTTTGACTAATACAGAAGTGTTCTGCTTTACAAAATAAGATATGTAAATATACAAACCAGGCAAGAGAGGTGATTATTTACTTTTTAGTATAATTCCTCACTCTCTTCAAGAGAATCAAATGAAAGGTTCATTTAAATTGAATCTGTCAAACCTGTGATGAGGCCTGCAACACTCCTAAATGCAGTCAGAACTAGATTAAAATGTAATTGTAAAATGTTTAACAAAATAAATACAAATACAAAAAAACTTAAATATGTAAACATGTGGTTTTCTAAGTCAACATGCTTCTTGGCAGGGACCCATTTCTTTGATACCACTGGTCTGCACTATAGTAGAATTATGTGTGTGTGTGTGTGTATACTTCTAATTTTATAGGGATAAATATAAAATCTTAATTTGGGGCCTAAGATATTGCTTTCTTAAATACAAGTATGTTCATTTTAGTAATAATAAAAATAATAACTAACATGAACATTCACAGAGTTTACCTAGAGTTTTGAATTTGACAAAGTCTCTCATGCTAGTCTTGTGTACAAGATGGAGAGATGTATATTTTATCAGAGGTCCAGACCAAAAAGAAAATTAATATTTCAATATTTCATATACCAATATAATATATTATTGCTTCTTATTCAGATACCTTTATATCTATATCTATCTACCTATAGATAATATATAGCTATATAACTATCTTAAAATATTTTTGTGTATAATAAAATATGTTTTTAACCCTTTTTCTATCTTTTCATCAACTGACTTTGCAGAATCCACTCACACCCACATCCATTTCCATTACCATTTATGCCTTCACCCACATTCTCCCATATATTTCCATGGTACTCATACATCTCCACCAACACACTTTCAGTTTATAGCTATACCTCTGGTCTGTGTATGAAAGAACATCCCAGTTCCAATAAGCCAGAAAAAAGAGAAGAGGCTGCAGAAAGAACTCAAGCCTTTGCTTTTTATAACCAGGTGACCTCAAATACCCTTATTCCAGAAACATTGCATCCAGGGCCATCTCCAGTCACACTGATCTATTATCTGGCCACTGGACCCAGATGACCTAGATAGCTCTGAGGGGAAAGTGAAGCAGGTAACTTTGTACAGCTCTTTCTCACTTCACTCTAGCTCACTTGCATGTCACAGCATCAGCTCCCTGATATCATGGTTCTCTTTGAGAACAAAGGACAAAGAAAAATATCTGTGAGTAAAGTTGGCCCACAAACTAGAACTAGTTAGTAAAGATTCCTCTCTCTCTCCCTGCCTTCCTACCTTCCTTCTTTCCTTCCTTCCTCCCTCCTTCCTTCTTTCCCTTCTCTTCATCCCTTCCTTTCCTTTCTTCCTACCTTCCTTCTTTCCTTCCTTCCTTCCTTCTCTTCCTTCTTTCCTTCCTTCCTCCTCTTCTTCTTTATGGCATCCTCCCTTCTTTCCAGTTGGTTAGCTATACTAACCTTAGAAAGAATTTGGAAAGAAGTTGGGAATTCTGACCATATCACATTCTTAATTGAGTAAAAAGGCTCCTTCCTGGGGATATGAAGTATAGGATACCTTTAATTAGTGTGATGGCTTGGAAGTGGCTCAGTTAATTCTAGGAGTCTTCCTTATTTGTCTGAAAGCTCTTAACATGTTTAAATGGTTCATTTTTTTCCCTTAAGGGCAGGGACCTTACATAGCATTTAACATGTAATTCTAAACATGTAGACCTATGGGCATAGGAATACTTATCTGCCACAAGATTTTATCCAGTCTGGGGATCAATCATCATTCATTATCACTAGCAAAATCTGCAATGAAAACAGTCCTATTCATTTCATGCATATTATACATATATATTATACATGAAAACATTTATGTAATATATATTTTATATATACATATATGTATATATCCATTATATCATACATACCTATATATCTTATACTATATATGTTTGAGTGTTTGCTTCATTCAATTTCTGTGACAGGGTAAATAACTGACCTCTATGAACCTCAGTTTTCTCATCTTTTAAAAGAGGATGATAATATTTTCACTCCCTAGCTCACAGGATTATTATAAAATAACAAATGAAATAACATATGAGCTACAAAAATGTAAATTATTCATTATTACTTTGATAATATTAGTTATTATTATGGCAACATGATTTGTATGTGTCATACACAAACATGCAAATACATAGTTTAATTTGGAATAAAATGAGAAACAAGAATTTAAATGAAATTGAAAAAGAATATTTTTATTGATGGATCGTTCTTATATAGATAAGGTTTAAACCCAAGACAGAATAATGTGCAATATATATTAAAAAAAAAAAAACAAATTTTAAGCTCTTTTATTCTCCTTCTCTGAGGACAGTTAGCTTTGTTTTTTACAAAGTCTCCCATATCTGTTATCTGCCTAGGAAGAAAATTGATTTAGAGACAGGCTCAAAGAAAACTGAAAAGCTCATGTCTGAAATAGTCAAAACCAAACAAATTCCCTAAGGCAAAAGTTGCCATGGCAATTACAGGCTCTTGCCTTCCAAGTCTGCTGCATATTCTGCACAACCTGTGGAATGTGGTGAGTAATACAGGGCCAGTATTACTGATGTTTATGTCTCTGAGGGATTATGCAGCAGAAAAGCTTTGTGTTTTTAAGACAGATTTTCAGTGTTTACTACCAATCTAAGGAATTTATATATATATTTTTTATTATAGCTTTTTATTTATAAGATATATCATGGGTAATTTTTCAGCATTGATAATTGCAAAACCTTTTGTTCCATTTTTCCCTTCCTTCCCCCCATCCCCTTCCCCAAATGGCAGGTTGAACAATACATGTTAAAGATGTTAAAGCATAAGTTAAATACAATATATGTATACATGTCCATACAATTATTTTGCTGTACAAAAAAAATCGGACTTAGAAATAATGTACAATTAGCCTGTGAAGCAAATCAGAAATGCAGGTGGACAAAAATATAGGAATTGGGAATTCATAGTCATCTCCCAGAGTTTTTTTGCTGGTTGTAACTGGTTCAATTTATTATTGCTCTGTTGGAACTGATTTGGTTCATCTCATCGCCAAAGAGGGCCACATTCGTCAGAATTGATCAGCATACAGTATTGTTGATGAAGTATATAATGATCTCCTGATCCTGCTCATTTCACTCAGCATCAGTTCGTGTAATTCTCCCCAGGCCTTTCTGAAATCATCCCGCTTGTCATTTCTTATAGAACAATATTATTCCATATTATTCATATAGCACAATTTATTCAGCCATTCTTCAATTGATGGGCATCCACTCAGTTTCTAGTTTCTGGCCACTACAAACAGGCTGCCACAACATTTTGGCACATACAGGTCCCTTTCCCTTCTTTAGTATCTCTTTGGGGTATAAGCCCAGTAGAAACACTGCTGGATCAAAGGGTATGCACAGTTTGATAACTTTTTGAACATAGTTCCAAATTGCTCTCCAGAATGGCTGGATGTGTTCACAATTCCACCAACAATGTATCAGTGTCCCAGTTTTCCCACATCCCCTACAGCATTCCGCATTATCGTTCCCTGTCACTCTAGCCAATCTGACAGGTGTGTAGTGGTATCTCAGAGTTGTCTTAATTTGCATTTCTCTGATTAATAATGACTTGGAGCATCTTTTCACATGGCTAGACATAGTTTCAATTTCTTCGTCTAAGAATTGTCTGTTCATATCCTTTGACCATTTATCAATTGGAGAATGGCTTGATTTCTTATAAATTAGAGTCAATTCTCTATATATTTTGGAAATGAGGCTTTCATCAGAATCTTTGACTGTAAAAATGTTTTCCCAGTTTATTGCTTCCCTTCTAATCTTGTCTGCATTAGTTGTGTTTGTACAAAAACTTTTCAATTTGATATAATCAAAATTTTCTATTTTGTGATTAATAATAATCTCTAGTTCTTCTTTGGTCATAAATTCCTTCCTCTTCCACAGGTCTGAGAAGTAAACCATCCTATGTTCTTCTAATTTATTTATAATCTCATTCTTTATGTCTAGGTCATGAACCCATTTTGACCTTATCTTGGTGTATGGTGTTAAGTGTGGGTTAATGCCTAGTTAATACTAATTTCCAATTTTCCCAGCAGTTTTTGTCAAACAGTGAGTTCGTATTCCAAAAACTAGGGTCTTTGGGTTTGTCAAAAACTAGATTATTAACATTATTGACTGTTTTGTCCTTTGAGCCTAACCTATTTCATTGATCAACTAGTCTATTTCTTAGCCAATACCAAATGGTTTTGGTAACTGCTGCTTTATAATATAATTTTAGATCTGGTACAGCTAGGCTACCTTCATTTGATTTTTTTTTTTCATTAGTTCTCTTTTAATTCAATCTAAGGAATTTATTAAGAAAATAATTGATTCCCCAAGATGTTTTCTAGGTTTTTTCCTTCCTTCCTTCCTTCCTTCTTCTTTCCTTCCTCCCTCCCTTCTTCTCTCTGAAGTCCTCTCCTGTCCTTCCTTTCTACTTCTTTCTTCCCTCTTTCTTTCCCCCTCCTTTCTTCTTTTCTTCTCCCTTACTCCTTCCCTCCCTCCCTTCCTTCATCTCTTCCTTCCTTTTTCCCTCCCTCCCTTTCTCTCTCCTTTCCTCTTTTGCTTCCTCTCTCTCTTCCTTCCTTCTTCTCTCTTTCCTTTCCTTCCTTTTTTCTTTCCCTCTCATCCATCCTTTCTTTCTTCCATATTTTTTTCCTCCTTTCTACCCTTTTTCTAATTTTTTCATTTCTTTGACTTTGCTTTGTTTCTTAATGCCTTAACTTGCCCAATTTTATTTTTTCTTCAGTGAGCTTTTTACCTCTTTTTTCTACTTTTTAAGATGTTCCTCTTTAAATTTTTGTGCCCCTTTTATCTAAAAGAACTGGAGAAATTCTAGCCAGCTAGGAAAAAACTAGCCAATTGTATTTTTCAGGTTTTATGTTCTTAAATATTTTTGTGATCTTTTAATATGTGTTGATTCTCTTTTCATAATTCTCTTGCAGAATTCTTACACATAAGATTTAAGGCCTTCAACTCCTGAAAGGCATAGTAGAGTTAGTGGAAATGGAATAGACTTTACTATACTAACCAGAGCAAATTCATAAAACACAAGGACTTGTAGACAACATAAACCAATAAACATGAAGCACTCAAGTATCTCATTATTCATCCCCTTGGCAAGTAAAGACACTTGGGGAGCTGCTTAACAAAATTCCCTATTCAATTTCCACCTGTGCCCAAATGAACACTAAGCCTGAAGTCAAGAAGAGCTGATTTCAAATCCAGCCTCAGTTAACTGCAAAATGAGGATAATAATAGCATCTACCTCTAAGGGTTGGTGAGAGGAGGAAATGAGATAATATTTGAAAAGCCCTTAGCATAGTGCTGCCATATAGTAGGCTTATTCCTTTACAATACTTTATATGTATTTGCTTATTCCTTTTCCTTTCCCTTCTCAGCAGAACTTGAAAGTTTTGCTCTTTTAAATATTTTTAATATTATTGTATTTTTTGTATATATTGTTTTACCTGTACAGCTTACATCTCTCTGCTAAAATTCATACAAATCTTTTCATGTTTCTCTGAATTCCTATATTCATTGTTTCTCAGGTCACAAAAAAAAAAAAATCCATTTCATTCATATATCAGTTTGTTCAGCCACTCTGCAACTCATGCACAACCCCCTTTGTTAAGGATATTTTTTTTTTCTGCTAACAATACATAAATAGATGTGTATGTATACCTATACAAACACAATACACACATACACAGACATAAGAGTCAAGGTCATTGTTCCTTACCTATCTGACCTACTTTCTTGCATTTTTCACACACATTTGATGGAAACAAAACCCTCTAGTGTGAGTACTATATTTTGCTTCATTAAAAAAACCTTGCTGTCTCCCTAAATGTAGTTACATACTTATTACAATAATTTCCAGAAAATGAAAATGTCACAATTTCACCTACTCCAAGGCCAACGAGCTGTACCTTAGATTATATTGTCTTTGAAAGGATATAGCTCCTTTTTCTGCAGGTATTCAATAAGGGAATGAAAAATGGGTTTTAGATCCTTCATTTGTCAAATGCAAAAGTTAACTAGATGATATGTGATTCCTTACAAATTGGGGGACTTTTAGTTCTATGATTTGAGCCTCATCAAGATAGGAATGAGAATTAAAATCTGGGCCTTTAAGGGAGAGATGAGAAAAGAACAGAAGTTCTAGGCCATGTCTTAGGATATATCCTCAATGAGATGTAGAAAAAAGTGAGCAAAAAAGGCACCAGAGAAGATTTAGGTCTAGTTAGAAAAGTAGGAAGAGAACCAGGGGACTACATCATCAAGGAAGCCAGGAGAAAAGCTTTAAGAAGGAAGATCAAGGAATATGATAATTGCAAAAAGAACCCTTGCATTTGGGAATTTTAAAATCATTTGGTTATCTTCACAAGTCAGAATAGAGCAGATGGATAGAAGATGGGTTGCAAAACATTAAGGAAAGAACAGCTGGTTTAATCATGGGTTATATATCATACCTATTTGGTGAGGCTGTTATTGTTTTTTTTTTTTTAACTTCTAGGTTGATTTTCCTATATCTAAAATTTTACTAAGTTAAGGGTAGCTCTACATTATAATTTATCTTTTTAAAAAATTAACTCTGAGATTTTTCTATTACATTTAGGGGAAATTGAAATTGTAATAAAGTATCTTATACCATTTCTTATTCTTTCCTGAATAACCTAGAACAAAACTTAACCCCTTTGAGAGAAATTTATTTTGAAGTTAAGGAAAAGTTAATTTAGCAACTGTTCTTTAGATCCGCTGACACAATGACTTTAAAAGGCCAAGTTATAGGTGGCCATTTTTTCTGATAAGAAAAGATCATGTGAATGCTGGCTTCTCCTATAGTTATAGTGATTTGATTCTCTCTTAGCATGCTGAGTTTGAATTTTTTGTCACTCTTCTTTAGCAGCAGAGGGCTATTCTCAGAGATATCAGCATTATTTCTCAAGACTTGTGCCAATCCTTGCGCACTTAATATGACCATCAGCTTTCTTCCAGCTTTCTCTCAGCTAAACATACATATATAATACATATATAAACATATGTACTTACATGTATTTATATGTGTATACATTCATTTATTTATTAAGAACTCAGAAGAAATTAACAAATATTCCAGTATAAAAAGAACTAGAAAATTTCATAAAAAATTATGGACTTCTACTGAAGTCTGATCTTCAATATTCATAAACTGGCTATACCAGATGTTGATTGCACATAGATGAAGGAAACAAAACCACAACTCATTGAAAAAGCTGCTTTTTATTGACCTCCCTTTTTGAGTCTAGAATTGCTATCTGATAAATATTTGGAATTCCCAGAGTGGAAATTTAATCCAATGGAGACTGATCACTTCTGTAATTTATTCTAATATGAAGTTGATTGGGGCACTAAGAGATCAAGTGACTTGCTAAAGTTCATAAAGATAATATGTTAGTCAAGACTTGAACCCACATCTTCCTGCTTTCTCAGACTGAAAAAAAAAAATGTTGGAAGAACTTTGGTATAATATACTCATTTATGCCCTGTTATTGGAGTTATGAATTGGCCCGGGGATTCTATAAAACACTTTAGAACTATATCCCAACTGTCATTAAACTATGAATATCCTTTAACCCATACCCCCCAAAAAAATCAAAGAAAAGAATAAATAATGACAAGAATATTTGCAACAGCTTTTTTTGTGTGTGCAAGAAACTGGGAATTAAAGAAATATTCTTCAGTCAGAGAAATGGATGAACATATAACAATATGTGAACATAATTTTTATAATGCAATAAAAAAACAATAAAATAGAGTTTCTAAGAAACCTGAGAAGACTTGCATGGAATGATAAAGAATAAAATAAGCAGGACTAGAATAAAAACTTCAAGAGTTACTTATAGAGTAACAACAATATTGTAATGGCAAACAACTTTTAAAGATTTCAGAACAATCAATGCAATAATCAGCAAAAATTTCAAGGGATCAGTAATAAAGAATGCTAACCATCTGCTGACAGACAGGTTAGTGAAGATCTTAAGATGTAGACTGAGATATGCAGTTTTAGACATAGTTAATGCAGAAATGTGTTTTTCTTGATTATGCAAAACTGTTACCAAAGTTTTGTTTTCTCTTTTTTCAGAGATGGATATGGGAGAGAAAATATATCCTTGTTAATGAGGTGGAGGAAATCAAACAAACAAAAACTTCTGTACCATCTTGCTTTTTGCTTTAACCTATTATTTCTGTTTAATATTTATGGGAATTGATAGTACAAAAGTGCCCCCAAACAGATAGTTAAATCTATATGTAACTTAGAGTGCCATGCAAAATAAAACAAAACAAAAAACAAACAAACAAAAACGGCTGCTGATAAATTGGTAGATGGCATGCTGTACTAAATACCACCCATTCCCCCCTGAAAGCCTTCACAGATTGTAGACTTTTCAGCCTGGTTGGAATCAGGAGAGTTGAAATTTAATTGAATGCAAATGTGCTAGTATTTCATGCAGATGTTATAAAGAAAGTACAATGAGAAGGCAGGATGTGCCATTTGAATTATGATGCTAATTGTGTGCCTGATAGATATGACCTATTCAATGGGGCCCCAGGGCTTTTCTGATGGGAGGTGGGGAATTCTAAGCCTCCCAGGTGATCCAGTAATTTCAGGGGGTCAAATTTTTGAAGAATGGGGAAAGAGACTTTACAATATCTATCTTGTGATTTGCAAGTAGCACTCATTCAATAAATTATTTGTCTTATTTGAGCAGTGCAGAGAAAGAAAAGGAAAAGAACTAGAAAGAACCTGTGATGAGATAATAGGATAAGAAGTTGAATAGAAAATAACAAAAAGCAAAGAGATTCTTATAAAGAATCAAGCAGGTACTGATAAAGAAGGAAAGGTCAACTAGGGTTAGCTAAGTAAGATGCTGAGTATCCCAAATTAAGGTATAAAATTTATTAAGAGGATTTCTTTGGCAGAACCTAGGCAACAGTGGCTAAGCTGGTGATTCAGATAACTCTGAAGAGAGATGTTTTGGACTGTATCAAAAGAGCTTTGATCTGAGTCACAGGCAGAAAAGGACACTGTTTCTACAGAGAACAGCCTGGATCTGGGAGACTTGGGTATACTAATAGAAAAGGAAAGCTAAAGAGTGGATAATACTGATGAATGCTTCAAATCTGTTTCAAACTGATTAGCTTGAGGCAGTGTGCTTATCTTTTAGCTCAGTTGCACATAACTTGTACTTGAGTATATTCTCATTCTTCCGGGAAAAACCTTTATACATTGAATTAGGTTCTTCTGGTTCTGTATTGGAAAGTACTATCTATGGTAGGAAAGAGCTCTGCTCAAGGAGAAAAGCAAGGAAATGAGTGTGAATAGTGTAAATGTATTTTAGAAGTAAAATCCCCACCCCTTCCTTGTAAAAGAAATTATGAAGTTGTTATAGACTTAGCAAAAAGAAATGTATAAATTTAACAATATAGTAACAAAATTGCTTTCTTTGTCTTCAATTTTTTCTTTTGTGCATTATTTCTCCTACCAACTGTCTCTCCACCTCTTGTACCTCCCCCACAAGCAAAAAATTATATATAAAAAAAGAACAAAAAAATCTTTGTAACAAATATGTATAGGCCTACGGAACAAGTTCATACATTGGTCACATCTAAAAAAAAAGTATGTCTAATTCTGCATTTTAAGTCCACTACATCTCTGGTAGAAATTAGTGTTGTATTAATGAAATTGCCTAGTTTTTCAAGCCCTCTATCAGCTAGCCTTATGTGGCCCATTTAACCTTATTTTACACCATTCCCTTATTTTCATCTGTTTTAATCATGCTTCTTTCTTTAATGACTTACCTGTTTAGGTTAATTTCTATCTTGGTGGCTTTGCTTCCATTCTTTCCCAATAACTAGATCAGTCTTCCTCATCTCCTTTTTGCTCTTACACAAATCCTAAGAATCCCTCAAAACCCACATGAATTTGCATCTTTTCTTGATGCTTTTCACAACTAATTTAGTTTAAAAGCACTTTTCTGAACTCCCATTGCACTTACTGATATTACTACACACTTTTATGCTTCATTTTTATTCTGAACTTAATGTCTATATTCCATATATGATACAGAGTAGGACAGACTTGTTTGTGAAATGCTAAATCTCTTGTGAAAAGCTTGCTTTTCAAGTGCATGATAAATTTAACATGCAACTTCCAAATCTGTAATTTCTTTCTTCTCTCTTTTTTTCTGGTTGGCTATCCCAAACCTTCCTCACCCTCAACTTAAAAAAAAAAAAAGTAAACTAATCTTTGTAATATATGCATAGTCAAGTAAAATAGATCTTTTCACTAGTCATGACCAAAAATGTGTGTATCCTCTGTGAGGATGTTTTAGCACGCTTTATCATTTATGTTACTGTAAAATTTAGCTTTTACTTTTTCATGCATGTAAATCTTTTCTTCCACCAAACTGACAGTTTTTTGGGGGCAAAGATCACGTCCATAACATTTTACTTATCCAAAAAGTAGCATTGTATAGTGCCCTGGATTAAGAGCCAAGAAACTTGGTTGTTTTAAGACTCTTAGTTCTGCAATAGCTTTAAGGGAGTTGGGTTAGATATTATAATAAGGTCCTTTTCAGTTTTAAATCCCTTGATTATATGAACTCAGTTATCTGTCAATCTCACCCACTTAGTATAGAGCTGACAAGGAAATATGAGGCAAAAAAAAAAAAAAAGTTGGAATGAGGAGGGAGAGTGGCATGATAAGCCAAAATCAATATTCCAAAGTTATAGACTAAAGTTCTTAAACATTTGTAAAAATTAGCCAATGGTGCTTTATTAAAAGGTCTATGCCGCTAATGAAGTGGACCTTAGATCTTTCTTTTAGACCCCCTTAAATCTGGCTTGTTGAGGGCTAAAAATGACATTTTCAGCAGGATTGGGTAAAGTATTGGGTATCACCACTGGAAGAGTGATCATTAGATGATAATAAGATTGTTACCCTCTCATGTTGGACAATAGAGAATAGTTCAGAGGTTCACAAGTAACTTGGAGAACTTTCCATGTAATTGAGTTATTGGGCTTGGTCATCATGACAAGAAAAAACAAGGGTGGTCTTACACTTTTTTTGTAGGAAAATCTTACAACTCCTCACTCAAAGTCTGTTTACCTTCATCATACATATTCCTCAAGAACTTGGTTATCTAAGTTCCAAAGCTATAATGGAGAGCATGGAGAGGCAGATGGCAGAGGGGGGTAGTCTGACAGTAGTGAGAAAAGGCAGCTGATCACAAGGGAAGAATCAGAAAATTATAAAGAGTTTTCAAACAAAAACTCCCAAAGCACAGGAGCTTGAGGATACTTTTCAGCAGATTACATTTATTGGTCCAAGTTTTCTTCTAAATGTATTCAATAATTTAGTGTATATTAACAAAGTTAATTTAGAGATTAACAATCATACACACCTCAACAGCCCCTGACATGCTTTATTAATTAATTAAATTAATTAGAGAGCTGTGCTGAGGTATAATAGAACTGGCTGATTTGAGGCAAGGAAGTTCATCTCTTAAGGCTTCCATGTCCTGATTTATAAAATCTAAGTACTGAGTTACATCATCCCTTTGTCCTTTTAGCTCTGGCTTTCTATGATTATTTTATCTATGTACATGATACCCCACTTATCCAGTAAAGAAGTTCAGTGTATTCTTCAAGGATAGGGAGAGTTTCATAGAAGGAGTTTCACAAAAATGATTCTTTTAAAAAAAGTTTTCCTTAGAAAGGAAAACCTCAAGAAAACTGGAAAATAGAAAAAAATTCCTGAGTAATTTTGAGATACAAGTTGTTATTGGATTTGTTTTATATTCTCCTGAGCTTTCGCTTCAATACTAGGTATGTAGTTGAGCTATTAACTCAATCAATTATTGTTGATTGACTGATTTGTTGTTATAGTACACATCCTGAACCAGTTGATAGATACTTCTCCTGTTCAGTATGGGAGGAGCCACCAAAAACTAGGTTCCCACTCATGAGTTAAATGTAAATTTCCCCAAATCTACTTTAATGAGATGTTTTTGCAAGGAAAAATAGGTCATAAAGCTGTTGCCTACATCCATTATCTTTATGTTATACTTCCTGCATCTTTCTAATGTGATTACTGGGTAAAAGCTCAGGTGGCAACTTCAGGCGTCTCTGGCTGTGACCACTTGCCATTTGCTAAGAAGCAGCTTCTTCCAATGAGGATGACATTACCCCTGTCAAAGTGTTTTCTATCTCAAAAAAAAAAAAATGATAGCTGAATAAATGATTCAGTAGGGGAAAAAAAATGAGAATCTCATAATTGAATCTGGGGAATAGGAAACTTAGAGGAATATGATAGCTGTCTTCCAAAATTTTATGGACTGCCATTTGGCCAAGGAATTAACCTTGTTCTGGTTGACCCTAGAAGGCAGGATTAGGAGCAAGGCATAGAATTTTAGCAAGGCAGACTTAGATACCACATGAAAGGAAAAACTTCCCAATATTTAGAGCTCTCCAAAAAGACAATGCAATGCTTTGGAAGTTTGGGAGTTCCTAATACTGCAGGTCTCAAAATGGAGGGTGGATACCTGGTATTTTTGGATGTTGGAGAGGGGATTTATATTCAGTTAGCTATTGACTTAGGTTGGTCATTTAGAAATATCCTTTTGAATGCCAGAAAATTGTACAACATGCTTGGCATCTGCTAACCCCAAAGGCATTTTTTCCTTTAAGTAGCAAAGCATATAGAAAATTGAATCTGAGGTTGGGATAATTGGGGTTCAAATCCTACCTCAGATATGTTCTAGCTCTGTGAGCCTAGGCAAGTCACTTAATCAATCCTTAATTTAGTCTCAATTTTGTAAAATAAAAACAATACCCACTTCATAGAGTTGTGAAGATGTCACATAATAACATATATAAAACACTGTAGATATTTTACAGAAAGGTGAATTATTATCTTTAGGTGACTGATATCAGTCACTAACAATATCAGGACTATAACTAATGCCTAAAGAATAATTGTCACTCAACCATTTTAGAGCTGTAAAGGAACATTAAAGTCATTGTACCTATTCCCCTCTATTCTACAGATTAGCAGACTGAGACATGGAGAACTTCAGTGACTATTGTGACTATTTACTATAACTTTAGCTAAATCATGAATCTGATAATTTTCAATTTTTTCAAAGAGATTAATTTATACGACTAAAATTATGAAAAATTAATCTCATATTATTGAGTTGAATTAAACTAGAAAATAATAAACTTAATAAAAATGCTTCTGTTGTATTAAGAATACCTGATTATGGAAACAAATATGATTGCTTTAATTTAATTTAATTTAATTATTGAGTCTTCTAATTAAAGACTAGCTAAGTGAGACCTTCTAAAAAGCTGTGTTGTCACTGATAATTTTGTGGATATGATTAGAGTGAGAAATCACTTCAACTCTGAATGACCTCAGCAATCAATACTCTTAGGTGTCAATGGGTATCACTGATAGACTTAAAAAATGAGCTGGAATAAAAGAAAGGAAGGAAAAAGGGAAAAAATGAAAATGAAAAGAAATAAAAAGTTAGAAGCAGTATGTTGCATGTTTCAGCTGATACTATTGAGATTACTGATAAAGACCATATTTTCCTTCCTTACCAATGACAGTAACAACTGATTTGCTACTGGTCAAGATACTTCTTTCATCTTTCCATTATTATCCTCTTTTATTACCATAACATTTGCTGTACCAATTATGAGGAGGTTAAAAGCCTTCAATTTAGACTGGTTATTAAATTCAAGACTGCTTTTGTTGTTTAAGGAGTGCTAAGAAAACCCTGCATCCCTAACCACAAATCACTGCCCTTTCCCCTCCTCCTCTACTGTCTGACTGGTTAATATCTTAAATTTTACAATGGGAGTTTTATTTTTTTGGCTTAAGCCAAATGAATAGAATGTTGTTTTGTTGAGCCTTATACTTTATTTATAACTTAATACAAATTAATTTTTATGACTTTTTTGTTTTTTTCCTTTTACTGTGAGTGGCTCTAATTTGGGGACAAATGCAAGAAAGTTATTAATGAAAATGACTATCAAAATGGGGAAAGAATGTAAAAAAAAAAAGTGGGGGTGTCAAAGACAAACTATGCTGACTTTATTTTTTTTTCAGCCCTGATCAAGAATCAGACACATAAATTGTTAGATCTAGAAGGAATCGTCAAGAACATTCAGTTCAAGTTCTTCAATTTATAAACAAAGTCAACATCCTCATTTTCTCCTACAGAGTTATCAGCATCTAATGTCAAACAAAAATCAAGGCTACTGAAGATGGCCCAGACCTGTTAAATAGGGAACTCTTTGAAAGCAGGAATGGGACTGGGATTTTTGTTTGTTTGTTCTTAGTTTTTTTTTTTTTTTTTTTTTTGTTTGTTTGTTTGTTTTTGTTTTTGTTTTTGTTTTTTTTTTTTTTTTTTTTTTTGTATTTCAAGTGCTTACCATAGTACTTGGAACATGGTAATGACTTAAAAATGCTAGCTGAATGCTTTGACTTTCCAGTTCAAAGAATCCAACTTTTCAATATAAAAGAAATTTGTTGAAGGAACGAGAAAGAAAACTAGCAAAGGCTACAGCAGTAATGAACTTAAACACGTCACTTAATCTTTCTGGATCCCAACATCCTAATCTGTAAAACAAAGGAGTAAAACGAAATAAAAGTTTTTCAAGCCATAAATTTCTGCAGAGACTAGAAAACATACCATGGAAAGAACACAATACTTGAAGTCTGATACTGGCTTTTACTCGCTATATGACTCTAGGTTAATAAAAACCTCTCAGTTTCAGTTTTATTATCTGTAAAATTAGGAAAATGTTTATATTACCTGCATCACAGGATTGTGAAAAAGTTCATTTATTTATTTATTTATTTTTGCTGGTCATTTTACTTATTTTAACATAATTTTTCCTCCAATTTTTAACACTTTATTTTAAAGTTCTGAATTCCAAATCTTTTCCCTCTCTCATCTCTTCCTTTCCTGCGATGGTAAACAATCAGATACAGGTTATATATATATACATATACATATACATATATATATGTATATGTATATGTATATATACATATATGTACACAATTATGTAAAACATTTATATTAGTCATTTCATATGAAAAAGATTCAAATAAATGAAAAAAAGTAAAAAATAGATTGTTTCAAACAAAATCAGAGTTCAAACAATTATAGTTTTTTCTCTGAAGGCAGATAGTATGTTTCATTATTAGTCTTTTGGGATTATCTTGGAACATTGTATTGCTAAGTGTAGCTAAGTCAATCACAGTTCTTTATCTGTTCAATATTGTTACTATGGACAGTGTTCTCTTCGTTCTTCTCTTTCTACTCAGCATGAATTCACAAAAATTTTCATGCTTTTCTGAAATCTTCCTGCTCATCATTTCTTTTAGAACAATGGTATTCCCAATAGATGAGCATCCCTTCAATTTCCAGTTTTATATATAAGGGACTTCTGAATCTGCAGCAGTCCTGGTAGCTTTCAGATCTCTCAGCCCAGAAACACCTGAAAGGTCAGTAGGAAAGATTGGTCAATAGAGTGAGAGAGCCTTGGGAAACTAATATACTAGGAATGGGCATGGGTAATGTTGGATATGGCAGCTTCCAGAGGCCTCAGCTCATAAAAGGTCTTTTTACAAGCATTGAAGAAGAACTTCTTTGCTTTAGCACACTAGATCTTACAGCTATAGTGGGACCGAACACCAGTCTAATAGCTCCAAGGCAGAAAAGAGTGTTTGTAGACAGATTGCCACAAGAATCTCTGAAAACAGTTGCTCAAAACCCCTGAAGTTTGGAACAGTCCACCTTCTGTCTTGGAAATAGAGTCCTACTTTAGCAAACAGTTAAAAGTTGAGTAATAGCCTAGAAAATGACCAATTCTAAATTACCATCAAAAAAGCTGCTATAAATATTTTATAAAAATACATCTTTTTCTCTTTTTTGGATGTCTTTGAGATATAGCCACTATTTCAGAGCTCTCTCCTAATTTAGAATTGGAAATTGAAGGAGTGTTCATCAATTTAAAAAATTGTGGTATTTGAATGTATTGGAATAGTATTGTTCTATAAGAAATGGTGAGCAGGAAGATTTCAGAAAATATCTGATAAGATTGATTAAAGGGTATGCAGAGTTTTAGTTTGGGCATAGTTCCATAGTTTCAAAATGGCAGGATCAGTTCACAGCTCTACCAATAATGCATTAGAATCCCAGTTTTCCCACATCAACATCCCCATCAACATCCAACATTTTCCTTTTTTTGTCATATTAGCTAATCTGATAGATATGAGATGATACCTTGGAGTTATTTAATTTTATATTTCTCTAAGCAGTAATGATTTAGAGGATTTTTTCCAAATAACTATATGATAGCCTTGATTTATTCATCTGAAAACTGCCTGTTCACATTCATTGACCATTTGCCAACTGGGGAATGACTTGTATTTTTATAAATTTGATTCAATTCTCTATATACTTGAGATGTTCTCAGAGATGCTTATAAGTGCTTTTAACAAAGCAGAATAATAATATAAATTATACATTTAGCAACATAGGGTTTAGATATGTAAGGACCTAGGAAAACAGCCAAATGAAGACTATATAGTTTATTCAGATATGTTTACCTTAACTAATACACTTCTTACTACCAGCAGCTCTTTTCAAATCTCTCATTAGTTTGGAATTCTGAATAGGCTCAAAGATTAAATTTTAGACATTCCATTTCTGATTAACTTGTTCCCAGCTTAGCCTGAGTAAAGAGTTTTGTTTTGATTTAGTTTTTCTTTTGTTTTAGTTTTTCTACCCTCAGTCTTGAAATGCCTATTTAATGCCTTGGACTAAAGTCATAATAAGTGGCCTGATGCTTTAATAGCAATTGCAAAGAAACAAAAACAACCATTAATACGAATGGAAACATTGAAGAAGTTGATTTTCTTTCACCTTCATTACTCCTGATTGATCACAGAGGACAAATGGGAAGGAAAGTAGTTAGACAGGTAGAAGCTTCCTTAAGGTGGCCTTGGGGGAGTAAAAAAGAGGAAAGTGAGTTGATCTTCTGTTATCTCACCAAATAAATCTATTGGTTCAGTAAGACTTCTCTCAGTCTGTTGGCATCCCTACATAGCCTACACACTCAATGACGAAAGAAGGTTATTTTAGCTTGCTTTCCCTGCAATACCTTGTAGAGGAAACTCTCAGTCCTTCATAGTTGACTAGCTAGGTTCAGAGTTTCCTTTTTCATTTCAACTTAGTTCTGTGACTTTTTTAGCTTTTGGCCTTATAGCTTCTTCTTAGAAGGGAATGCGCGCCAGCATTTCCTATCTACCACATTTCTTAGACAATTTGGGGGAGGTGTTTCTGAAAGAATCTTTCCCACCTTTTTTTTAAAAAATAATTTGTAGTATTTATTACATATATTTTTTAAAGTACAAGTGTAAAATGGAAATTCATAATTTTATACTGAAATCTCTTCTCATGTTGTGCTTTATACATTGAAATGTTTTTTTTTCTCTATTTGAGCTCAAAATAAATATTTTTTAAATTTAAAAATAAAAAATATATATATAATTTAAAAAAATGGTTCTAAGGCTTATATAGTCTTCATCAGGGTGGCAGAGGGGTCCAGGATACAGTTTAAGAACTTCTATTCTTAAGTCTACATTATCTTTTGGCTTAGGGTATCAGATTAATTTTCTGAATAAATTAAAAAAAAAAAACAACTCAGTAAACTGGAATTTGGCCTTGGATTATGGCTGCTGATTTTCCTTTAAATAAGTAAGGGAGAGGGACTGGACCTATCTGTGGTATTACTGATTCAGTGTCCTGCCAAATGAGGAAATTCCCTTAACTAAAGTACAAAGTCACCTACTCTGAAACAATTTGAGAGAGTTACCCTGTAATATTGACAAGCTAAATGATATTTCCAAGTTTCTCAGCCAGATCAAAGCAGAAACAGGGCTTGAACCCAGATTACCCTGTCTCCAAGGCCAACTTTCTCTCTACTAGATCATGGTTCCTTTATCTATTTTTCTTATTATTAATTAAATTCTCTTGAAGATTTATTCTATTTAAAAAAATCAGTATTAAAAAAAAAGAAAACTGAAAAGAAACATAAAATAAAATAAAGCAAAACAAAAGAAAACATTGTCATATGCCCAGCGGAACATCAAGATTCAAAATATATAACAATAAATTACCAGATTAAGAAAGTGTACATATTAGTAAAAGAAATTATCTTCATAAATATCTGAATGAGACCAGGTGAAGTTTTGTCATAAAGTCTATGAGATGGGTTAGTTCAGATCTTAGGCCTAAGTCACATGATCCTTATTCCCAGAGGTCTGCAGGGCCTCTGTAACCTTAGGCCCAGGTTATAGGAACTCACATGATCTCAAGATCCACAGGTCTCTGGGGGAAAAAAGGTCAAAATCTAGTTCTAAGCTTTAGGAAGTGACAGAGAGTGACTGTGACTCACAGGAAGCAAACAACATTGGTGACCATTGGCCAATAATGGTTATTTCCTTTTTAGTCCATCCAATGAAAAGATTTGGGTCTTTGCTATTTAACCAGCTTTACTATTTCTAGCTTGTCTGGTCAAGTACATGTTGGGAGCTGAGATGCCTCACGGGTGTGCTGAGCCGGGACTAAATAAATGCTTCTCTTTGTATCTGAAGATGTCTCTGATTAGTTAATTTGGGGAAAGGGGTCTAGCATCTGTCCCATACAAAGTTCTTTTTTTCTTTACTTCCTTGCAAATTGTTCTTTGGTTCTCTGCTGTGCACCTTATTTACTTTATTCTTTTTTCCCGTTTTATCATCCCCTACTTCTTCCAAGCAAGTTACAGTTAAGCAAAGATATATTTGTATATACATATGTAGATATATACATACATACACACATAGACACACACCCACCTTACATGCACATATAAACCTTTCTTATCCTTGCTGCCTCTTTAATTAAAGTTTACTCCATAACTTGCCTTGCTATTAATTAACCTCCCCCCCACCCCAGGATCCTTCTTTTGTCTTCTTCTCTCACACTTTGCCACCCATCCCTCCCCTTTATTTCTTTATAAATTTTAGAAAGTGCTACAGACTTCATGGCATATATGTAGTGTTGAATCCACTCCTAATATGTACTATTCTAATTGTAGCTCCAGAATATTTTCATTGTTTTTTTTCTTGTTTCTTGTTTTTAGATCTGGAGATTTCAAAGTTTGGTAATAATATTCCTGTGTGTTTTCCACAAAGAATATCTTTGAAGTGGTGATTGGTGCATTTTTTCTATTTCTACTTTCCTCTCATGCTCTATCACTCCAGGACAATTTTCTTGAATTATTTCCTGCATTATTGTATCAAGATTCTCTTTTTGGTCACAATTTTCTGGCAATACAATTATTCTTATATTTTTCTTCTTGATCTGTTTTCCAGATCTGTTGTTTTTCATAGATGTTTCACATTCTGTTCTATTTTCTCATTCTTTATAATCTTTTTTTTTTTTTTATTACTTCTTGGTCTCCCATAATTTCGCTGACTTCCCTTTGCCAGTTATTTTCATTTTTTGAGACTGCACCTTCTATTCTAGTTAACTTTTTTCATAATCTTGTTTTTCTTGCATGATTTTTATTTTATTTTTAAATTTTTGCTCAATGTCTCATTTGATTTTTGAATTCTCTTTTGAATTCTTCTAAAATTCTCTCTGGGCAGGGAGTTATTTCACGTTACTCTTTGTTGGAATTCTGAAAAGGTGTATTTGAATCTAAGACATCAGAGCATTTAAGGTTAATTACCTACTCAAAGTGTGATAATGGTTCTATAAACATATGGTCATGTGATGGCTCTCCTCACAATTGGCACTTGCTGAATATGTTGTGATGAGGTAATCAAAGGCAAGGATTGGAGGGCAGAGGGAGAGGGTCAGAGCCTTTCTGACACAGCACCCAGAGGAGAGAGGACTTCAGGCTCCAGACTCTAGAGTCCAGCATTCATCTTTAGTAAGCTGCCACGCAACTTTCCTGCCTCCTTCACTTCTTCTCCTAAAGACCAAGGACTTTGACTGATCCTGATTCTGACTGATTCTAAGGCCCCCCAGAGAGCTAGTCCAGACATTGTAGGGTAGAATTTTTTTTTTTTTTTTTTTTATTAAAGTGTCCTCCTCTGAAGATGAACCCTGGTCTTCCCTGTTCTCATAGTAAGTTTCTATAGTTATGTTCTTGCTGGTTCATTTTTTTTCTTTTTTTAAAAAAGAGGTATTAATGTAAGCTCCTCTAATCATGGGATGGAGGGATGGTGATCTCTTGCTTCCCTTCAGCTCTCCACTCTGATCAGGAACCCCAAACCAGGAGCTCCCCCCTCCTGCAAGTGTCCACAGCCAGCAGTGCCCCTGTTGATTCTTTCTTGCCCATGGCCTTGTTTTAGCCCCACAACTGGGCCTGATGTTCCCAAATAGCTGAGGTTCACTCTGTCTTCCCATACTTAACCTTCAATGGACAAATAATTCAGAAGATGAAAGTGTCTGTGATTTCTGTTGTGATTCCAGCCACACCCACCTAACCCAAGGGTGTCCACAATGTTTCTGGGGAACAAGCCCATAGGTGTCTACACTTCCGACAGGTAAATTCTGGCCCAGGGTCTTCCCTCAGATGTTCTCAGATTGTATCAGGAGGACCCATGCTCTGCCCCAAATTGTCTTGATTTTTCACCAGTCTATGTTTACCCTGAGGCACAAATTTGTTCTATTTGTGGAGAAAATTAGGAGAGCTTGAAATTTACCAATCCACTCCATCTCCCCAGAATCCTCCCATTCCCTCCCAACTTTTACAGTTAAGGCCCTTAAAGAAAATTAAATTTCAAAGGAAGAATTCATTCACACATAGTGAATGTTAGAATTGAGATTAGAATCAACATCTTCTAACTCAAAATTCAGTACTCTTTCTACTTTACCACATGCATTAATATCCTAATTTAAAAGATTCATTATCAGTTACAGACTTAAAAAGACAAAGAAATGATTTAATAGTCACATAATTGAATTAAAACTCCCCTCTCTTCCCAATCTCCCACAACCTTTGTCTTAATATTTCAAACCTAGTTTTTTTTTTTTTTTTTAAATTTGGTTTTCTTGAATTATCCAGATAATTGCATGATTTTTTCACTTTAATCTCTGTGCAAAAACTAAAAGATAGTTCCCCCCCCCCCCCACATAATTTACCCCAGGATATTGTACAAAGAGACCTTAAAAACAAGTACTTGAGTTTATATGTCTTGTCTAAAACTGTGGGTGATAACCCCAAGGCATTTGAGGAAGATTCTGAGGTTTTTTAGATTATGAAGACTTCTGAACTATTGTTTGATAATGGCAGCAGATGCCTCATGAAAACTTTCCATTTGCCAAATGTATGACCTACTGGAGGAGATGGCTTCTGTAGTTGGACAATCTGGCTCAAGTGCCTTTTGTCAGTTGTCTATGCCCAAAGTCATCAGTGATCTGGAAGCTTCCTGTAAGGTTTTGCTTAAAGAAATAAAGTGGCGGCATGGGGTTAGTACTGAAATGAGATTTTTCAGTGAGACTTTTAATAAAAATTAATGGTGTTTACCATGTCTCTAGTATTTCATTGGGAAAAAAGTGAACATGTGGGAAGCTAAATATCTGGGATAGCCAGGGGGCTGCCATGTACTCATCTGACCTCTTTCTTGGCTTTATTCCTTGGCTTCTCTGAACTGAAACAGCCTGATTGCTGCTGCCAGACACAGTTAGGAACTCAGCACATCCAGATAGTGTTACAACTTAAAGCTGCATCAGAAAATGCCATTTAAACCAGCTCTAAAGGAACACAGGATGATTTGCTGATGATTCAGTGGTAAAGGGGTGAAAGACAGTGGAGGGGACAGATATGGCATTCCCTGTTAGATCTCCTGAAACTTATCATGGTTGAAATTAAAATGTTCTTTTCCATCCCTTTGACCTGTTGTCAAAATCAATAAAACAGCCTATTCTTTAATAATATACCTTTAATAATATGCAAATAAATGAAAATATAAATAATAACTAAAATATCATTTTAATTCTAATGGATCCTATTAATTGCTTGGAAGCCCTCTTCCCTAATATACCAATGATAAGGGAGGAAAATGACTATTTAAAAAGGAGTCACAGGATTCTATAGGAAGAGCTCCATGGAATCCTCTCAGTAAATCAGCACCTTGTAGGGCTGGGAGTGTGAATAAGTTTGTGCAAATGTAATATGGGAGATTTTCTTGAGCTGTCAACAGCTCAGGCACATCAGTCAAGTTGAAGATCCTGAGGTGGTTGTAACTGCCAGCTGTGCAGAGGATCCAGTGTTTCTTCTACTTCTTGTCACCTCTCATTGTTTCAGGCTCCTGTGTTATTCTGTCCTCCCATTCTACTGTCACTGTCACTGTCGCTGTCATTATGGTGCTTCTAGCTTGGCTCTAAGATAAAGTAACAGACTGAAGTGCATTAAACCTGAAAGAAATACATTCTTCCTAGGATTAGTTCTAACTGACACCTGTATGGACAGTGAGAAGAAAAGGTCTTACACAGAGAGGTCAAAGCTGAAAGGTCTATAGGTAGTCCTTTCAAACTTTTTGTAGTCTTCCTGAGGTTATCTTTCTTTCTCAAGTTTTCCAGGTTACAGAATATTGGATTGTCAGGAATCTCGAGCAGCAATAGAATATGGAAGAAAGCAGAAAGGCATTTGTAATCAGAAAATCTGAGTTTGAATTCTGTGACCTTTTTTGGGTCTTAGTTCCTTATCTGTAAAGTGGGAAGGATTAGATAACTTCTTAAAGAAAGCTGTTCTTAGAGTTGGTAAGACCTAGATTCAGGATCCACATCTGACAAAAATTAGCTGTATAACCTGGCCAAGACTTCAGGCAATTCTAAGAGATTATAGATTGCAGAATTGTTGCCCATCTGCATTGGCAGGAAATTTTACCAGCTGTTCCCTGTACCAAAGAAATTGTAGAGATGGATTTTTTTTTAAAGCATATTTAGCATATTTCTTTTCTTCTATCAATATTTAGGTAGCCCTCTTGAACAAAACATTCTTTTAAAAGACTTATAGAGAAGAATTTCCCTATCAATCTCTCTAGGCATCCCCCTCTGTAAGTAAACTCTTTTTTATATCTTCTTAGTATATAGCCTAAACCCTTTCCTGCTATAACTGCGTATTTAAAATCAGCTGGAGTCAGGAATTCAGGTTGAGGGAAAAATCTTCAATCTTTATTCTTTTTGAGGTGAAGGGGGATTGCAATAGCAATATGGACAGCTGCTACAGGAAGACAGCCAACAGAGGTGAAGGGGGATTGCAGGTGGGTTGGAGGTGAAGGGGGGTCACGATAGCAATGTGAGCAGCTGTGTCAAGAAACCAGCCAGCAGTCTCTCTTTTTGCTTCCCTTTCCAGTCCCCTGCTTCCACCCACCAAAATCGTCATTTCCTATACAACACATCAGGACTTGCACAAAGAGTGGGCGGGGGCCATTCTTTCTCCAAGCTTATATATTAATAGAGTATGGTCCAATTACTATTTAGCCTCACTTGCTTGGGACCTCGGTGCATCAACTCAAACCTCAGCCCATTACACTTTCTCTCTCATTTTGTCCTTAATCTCTATGCTTCAATACTTCCATGATTTCGTTGCTATGGGTATTTATTTTGTTAGCACAAATTGCTATATCTTCAGGCCTTTCTTGGTAGTTTCATGCATTGCTGAAACTCCCTGAATTATTACATGTTGACCAGTCTTTTGGTGATAAGCCTCTTTGAACCCAACTTCTCAAGAGAAGCCAGCAAGTTTTTATAACACGGGGTTTCTTACTCTAGTATCCAAGAACTTAACAAAATTGTAACTATTTTTTGTTTAATTAAAATATTTAACAGAAATTTATTTTCTCTGCCTGAAACTCCCTTTTTCATTGGGGGAAAATAGAAAATCCTTACAATAAATATGCATAATCAAACAAAACAAATTCCCTCTAATAGCCATGTTTAAAATATAAAGGTCCCATTTTGCTTTCTGAATCCATCACATCTCTGTCAAGAGATGGATAACATGCTTCTATCTCCATCTTGGAAAAACTACTTTTCTTTTAATCTTACATCTTTTATTTTCTGCATTTAAAACATTATTCTGGGGGCAACTTGGTGGTGTAGCAGATAGAGCACCAGCCCTGAAGTCAGGAGTGTGATGACCGCGTATTTAAAATCAGCCAAAGTCAGGAATTCAGGTTAAAGGGAAAAATCTTCAATTTTTATTGAAAAGGTGAAGAAGGATTACAATAGCAATATGGGTAGCTGCGACAGGAAGCCAGCTAGCAGAGGGGGATTGGAAGCGAAGGGCAGTCATGATAGCAATGCGAGCAGCTGTATCAAGATGCCAGCTAGCATATGGCAGAAACTAGGCATTGATCCACACTTAACACCATACACCAAGATAAGGTCAAAATGGGTTCATGACCTAAGCATAAAGAATGAGATTATAAATAAATTGGAAGAGCATAGGATAGTTTACCTTTCAGACCTGTGGAAGAGGAAGGAATTTATGACCAAAGAAGAACTAGAGATCACTATTAACTGCAAAATAGAAAATTTTGATTATATCAAATTGAAAAGTTTTTGTACAAACAAAACAAATGCAGACAAGATTAGAAGGGAAACAATAAACTGGGAAAACATTTTTACAATCAAAGGTTCTGATAAAGGCCTCATTTCCAAAATATATAATTGACTCTAATTTATAAGAAATCAAACCATTCTCCAATTGATAAATGGTCAAAGGATATGAACAGATAATTTTCAGATGAAGAAATTGAAACTATTTATAGACATATGAAAATATGCTCCAAATCATTATTAATCAGAGAAATGCAAATTAAGACAACTCTGAGATACCACTACACACCTGTCAGATTGGCTAGAGTGACAGGGAAAGATAATGTGGAATGTTGGAGGGAATGTGGGAAAACAGGGACACTGATACATTGTTGGTGGAATTGTGAATACATCCAGCCATTTTGGAGAGCAATTTGGAAGTATGCTCAAAAAGTTATCAAACTGTGCATACCCTTTGATCCAGCAGTGTTTCTACTGGGCTTATACCCCAAAGAGATACTAAAGAAGGGAAAGGGACCTATATGTGCCAAAATGTTTGTGGCAGCCCTGTTTGTAGTGGCTAGAAGCTGGAAAATGAATGGATGTCCATCAGTTGGAGAATGGTTGAGTAAATTGTGGTATATGAATGTTATGGAATATTATTGTTCTGTAAGGAATGACCAGCGGGATGAATACAGAGAGGACTGGCGAGACTTACATGAACTGATGCTGAGTGAAATGAGCAGAACAGGAGATCATTATATATCTCAACAATGATACTGTTTGAGGATGTACTCTGATGGAAGTGGATCTCTTCGATAAAGAAATCTAATTCAGTTTCAATTGATCAAAGATGGACAGAAGCAGCTACACCCAAAGAAAGAACACTGGGAAATGAATATCAACTGCTTGCATTTTTGTTTTTCTTCCCGGGTTATTTATACCTTCTGAATCCAATTCTCCCTGTGCAACAAGAAAATTGTTCAGTTCTGCACACATATATTGTATCTGGGATATACTGTAACCTATTCAACATGTAAAGGACTGCTTGCCATCTGGGGGAAGGGGTGGAGGGAGGGAGGGGAAAACTCAGAACAGAAGTGAATGCAAGGGATAATGCTGTAAAAAATTACCCTGGCATGGGTTCTATCAATAAAAAGTTATTTAAAAAAAAAAAAGGAAAAAAAAAAGGTGCCAGCCAGCAGTCTCTCTTTCCACTTCCCTTTCCACTTCCCTGCCTCCATCCACCAAAAATGTCATTTCCTATACAACACATCAGGACTTGCACAAAGAGTGGGCGGGGGCCATTCTTTCTCCAAGCATATATATTAATAGTATGGTCCAATTACTATTTAGCCTCACATGCTTGGGACCTCAGTGCATCAACTCAAGCCTCAGTCCATTACATCTCCCACTTTCTTTTGTTTTAGAAGACAGGTGGACTTCCAGAGAGACTTGTAGATACTTTCAGTGTGGAAAAGTAGGGCATCTGAAAGCTCAATGTTGGTATAGAGACAGAATGGGAAAACAGGGTGGGAGAACAAGACCCAGTACCCCATGTCCAAAATGCAATAGAGGCTTCCATTGGCCCTCAGAATGTAGACAGATTCAGAGAAATGGGATGATATGCCCAGTCCCAGGACCCAAGGCAAAAAACTCTTGGGACAATGGTGCACCCAGAGAGTGCCTAGAAGTCCAGTACCCAGACATGACCAATCAGCCAGAAAGCCATATGATGGGAGAAGGGGATTACACAACCAACCAGCCAGGAAGCAACCTGATGAGAGAAAGGAATTACAATTGAGGAGAATAGAGTTGTATTTAGCTGGGACAACTGAGATACCTCCTGGAGAGGTGAAATCTGTTCCTCTCCAGCCTATGGATCCCTTGCCTCCAGGCAAGGCTTGACCATTTCACCTCCTTTTTGTACATACAAAACAGTGTCCATCCACACACTGATGTGGGAAACTGGGGAATGTGTAGATAATATCCCAGTCGCTAATACAGGTAGACCATGTGTGACTTATCACCCAAGAGAAGTAGTAGCATCAGGTTTACTCATACAGAATCCTAATAAGCAACCTGGTGATAGTCACCCAGATTCTGATTCCAGACCACAAAATCCAGGAATATACTGGACAGCAGCTGTAACAGCTGACCTACCTATGCTCATGATCTATATCAATGGCCTACCATTAGAAGGATTGGTAGACACAGGTGCAGATCGTACAGTTATTAGAGGTGCTAATTGGCCCAGTCACTGGCCAAAGATTAAAGCAGACACCTACATGTCTGGAATAGGAGGATCAATAGCAGCTGAAGTTAGTGCTGCCCCTATGAGATGGACTTTTGAAGGCAAAACAGGAGTTTTTACTCCTTTTATAGTTGAAAAAAATACCCATCAATCTGTGGGGAAGAGACGTTTTACAGCAATTAGGGTTAAAAATGAGCACTTCGGTTTTTTAAGCAGGGCTGCTGTTGAAGCCCTGCCAACACTTTCACCTGCTCCTATCCAATGGAAAACTGATACACCAGTGTGGATAGAACAGTGGCCCTTAGGTAGTGATAAAATTCAGGCCTTATTAGATATAGTATAGGAGCAGCTTGAACAAAGGCACTTACAGCCTTCTCTAAGTCCTTGGAATTCCCCAGTGTTCATTGTAAAAAAGAAATCTGGATAAGGAGGATATGAAAACATTTGCCTTTTCAGTGCCCAACATTAACTTAGCTGAGCCTTATAAAAGATATGAATGGACAGTTTTGCCACAGGGAATGAAAAACAGCCCCACGTTGGGTGCCACAGGAGGATCTGAGTTCAAATTTGATCTCAGACACTTAACACTTCTTGGTGTGTGACCCTAGGCAAGTCACTTAACCCCAATTGCCTCAGCAAAACAAAACAAAAACAAATAAAAAAAAAAAAAAACCTAACAAACAAACAAAAAACATTATTCTAAGAAAAAGTCCTAGTGTTTCCTATCACTCAATGCCATGATCCTGGTGCAAAAAGAAAGCAAAACCATCCTGCTTTTATTCTCCTTTCTAGTTGCTTCCTTTTCTTACCAAAGGTAGCCTTCCTCATCTTTCTCTGTATTATCTTTTTTCTTCACTACTAGTCCTACCTAAAACAAAAATATTGAGACATATGGGGAAATTGATGTGCGACCAAATTATGATTCCTAACTCTGTTTAATCTTTCCAAGATTCTAGGTGAATGCTGCAGTAATTTTTATATTTGTCTGAATATTAAAATTATTCTAAAACAAGTTTATCTTTACCAGGTTTAGCCTTTTCTTTTCTATTTTTTTCAATTATGAAATCATTTTTCCTCTTTTTCCATCTCAAGCATGTCATCACTTATCTAGTGGTCCTTAAAAAAAGACAAAAATTGACTTTGTGGTGGCTTCAGCCATACCTGTTAGTATCCTTTGTTTCCCTGTTGATGTATGGATATGAGGATGGGTAGGCAGGGAAATTGAACCACTGCTAAAGAAAACATCTTTTTATTGTAGAAATTATTCCTTCAAAGGGAGACATTTCATGTTTCTGTACTTCTGCTCATGGGTAAAAAACATGGTCTCATTGTTTGAATTAGAAAATTTCCTCACTTGTATTTGAACTACATGATAGACTTTCTGAGAGGCTTTTCCTGAAGGATCCACCTTGAGCCAGCAGCACATATTCTAAGCTGAGGGTATTGTTAAGTCACACATATATCAGTAAAGCCAGTCTTCATAATGAAATACTAGACTTAAGAAAGAATTTTTAAAATAAAATGAAAATACCATTTTTTTAAATGATAGCTTTTTATTTTCAAATATATGCAGAAAATACTGTTCTTTAAGGGTTATTCCATTTTTTTCTTTTCTAACCCTTAAATAAGGGTGTGCCCTAAGACCTCACCCATATCCTTTTCTTTCCCTCTCTACATCTTCATTCTTCATTACCACAGTTCCAATTATCCATTCCTTCAAATGTCTCCCATGTGTAAATTTCCAGATCTCACCTTTCTCCAGATTTTTAGGACCATATCTCCAAAACTATTAAACTTCATTATCTAGTGAAGGTATCTCACATAAGGTACCTCATGCTCAGTATGTCCAAAACTAAAATAATTTTCTTTGCTCAATATAAATATATTCTTTGTTGGAATCTTTACAAACTGTTAAGTCATTAGAGTTGATAGAGACAATAATTATCTAATTTAGCATGGTTCAGTATCATTGAACTGACCTTACAAGGAGATGTTTTGGGCCAGAACTTGAAACAAGGTACTAAGTAGAACTAATAGAAACAATGCTTGTGTTCACACCTTTAGAGAGCTCATATAAGCAAGAAGTATTTAAGTACTCATTGGAATTCACAAGTATGGGAGATTCACAAAGTTAACTGTGTAATTTTGTGAATTCACACCTCCCCTGAAGGCTCTTAGGGCCAGAGAGCACTCTGAGAGAAATCCCACAATCCCTCTCTTGAAGGAGCATAAATAGAGCTTCAGTGAGCCCAGTCAGGGAGTTCAGCTGAAGATTGAGAAGGGAGCATCAGTTCAGTTGAGGAGAAGCCCTCTGTTGGAGGTGCAACCAGATTCATCTTCATCTCACACCACTGTGGTGGCTGGGCTCCTGCACTTCTCCCACTGAGACCAAGCTGGTCTGAAAGACTCTCTAGAAAGCTAGCCGAGCCCCAAATGAAGGAGACAAGAGATCCATTCCATCTTTGTGCTGGCTGGAGGCAGAAGAAAGCAGAGGCAGAAGCAAAGGACAAAGCTGCAAGAACTCTTGGAACCAAGCAGAAAGATAATAAGAAAGATACTAAGATACTAAGAAAAAGGAACCGGGCTATTTTGGAAGGAGAAAATAAACATTTGCATTTTTACCAGCTGGCTGCATTTTGGATAATTATTACTCTTAACTGAAAACTAAGGCTGTCTCCAGAAAACCTCCCCGAGAAACCTGCTCTCTCCCAGAGAGAACCATTCTTATATTATATTTTAAAGAAGAAAAACACCACAATTCTTCCTTTCAGCTTTCCTATTTCTGTGGATGTTAATTTCATCTCTCAGATACACACACGTGAAACAAGGGGAATATGAAAGTATTTTGACAATATGCTTACATCTAGTGAGTTTCCAAGTTCCAATGGCAATGTCTATCTCATCCATATTCTTTTCTTTACTCACATTGCCACAATCCAAATTCAATTCAACAATACACTTTTCTGGACTATTATAATAGCCTCTAAATGGTCTCCCTTCCTCCATTCCCTCTTCTCCTTATCCCTGTTTTCACAAGACCTTCCCCAATCTAACTTCAACCTATTATTCTAACACTATGTAATCCATCCCTTTCCATACTTGGCTTTCCAGGCAATGTATACGACACAATCTCTCTTTTACTCTGTATTTCTTAGACCTCAAGAGTGATCTTTCCTATAAACCCAATAATTTTTTAAATGAAAATAACAGACAGCCAAAATAACAGACAGGTAAAAGAGGCATAAAAATAGACTAGTGGCTTTCACAGTTGGGTCATTGTTGCTCCTTGAGATAACAGTTTCAATAGAATAGAGATTATGAAAATTATAACCCACCCAATTGTGTGTGTGTATGTATGTATGTATGCAAACACACACATTTAAATATATATGTATAACTTTTTTTGTCTAGCACAAACTCTCATATATAACAAGTATTTAATAAATATTTCTTAAATTTTATTGTTTGATTTATTCCAATTGTGTATCTATCTCATCTATATGGCAGGCAGTTTGGTAAACTGATGCCCAGAGAATACTCCCAAGGTGATACAGGATGATAGAGATACAGGCAAGGTGAAACTTATTCTCATATGCCCCAGATTCATGTGCTCTCATTAGTTCATATAAAGAATGTTCATGCTGAGTGAAGTAATTAACAGCCTGTTGGTTTTAACAGCCACTTAAATAAACACAGGAATGAATCTAAAAGCTACCAGCAGTGATATTTTCTGAATACAGCACCAAACTATAAGTTAGGAGGTTTTGTTACCAATTGAAGTTCCATCTCTAATTCATTATGAAACCTGAGACAGGTTATATTCAAGATATCTTTGTATACTTTTCTTATTAAAGAGGAGTCATCATTTTTGCCCTAGCACAGAGGTTCTGAGATTTACTTGTCCTAATTCTCTTTCTGAAGCACTGTCATGGAAAACTAAAAGTGATGGTGGATGATTAAAAATTAAAAAAAAAAAAGCTTTTTGTGATTTAATATATTTCCCTCAATTTTTTTATTGATAATTTTTGGTTTTTAATCAACTTCATTTCCTAATATGTCCTTTCTCCTCTGACATCTAGAGAGTCATCTCTTATAACAAAGGATAAAAAAAGGAGAAATAAAAATCTTTTTAACAAAATACATGCATTCAATTTGGTAGAAAATGTTATGTTCCTTATTTATAGTTCTCTACCTCTAAGAAGAATGTGAAAAGGTACAGTTAAAGCTCTTCTTCATGGACCACTTGGCCACTATAATTACATATAATTTAATGTCAATCTTCTTGTGATGTATATTGCCCTGCTTACTTCCCTTTTTATCAGAACATGCACCTCTGTATTCTCCAAATTCACTATTTCTTATGTGCAGTATTATTCCATATATTCATGCTTTACAGTAGTATATTCACACACTTTTGTTTATTCATTGTCTAATCAATGCATATCTACTTTGTTTTCAATTCTTTGCAACCTAAAAAGTGCCTATATAGTTTGCTTTTTTTGCATTCAGTACTCCATTTTTTCTTTTTCTCCTTAAGAAAAAATTAGCCAGGCAGGGATGAATTAGGAATAATACAGAAAGAAGGAAGGAAACAAGAATGTATTAGGTGCTTAATAAGTGCTAGGCAATTTATATACAAATTTTATCCCATTTGATCTTCACAATAATACTGGATGTGCTATCATTATCCTCATTTTCCATTTCAGGAAAATGATTTTGACTGGACCAGAGTTACATAGAGTCCAAGTCCACATTTGCATTTGAGTCTTCTTGACTTCAGGCTTAGCACTATATCTGTTGTATAACCAACATGCTCTGGCTTCAACAACTGCAAGAGAAGATTCAAGTGATTGTCTGAATTCTGAATAGGCAAAGCCATGCTCTTTAGATTCTCTCAAACTTGGAAGGAAAAGAAAAGAATACTTAGGAAGGAAGGATGTGGTAATGTATTAATGAATTCAGTGAAATATCCACCTAATTACATGCTAATCTGGGCAATATGAATTCTTTTATCTATTTTATTTTTCCAATGGATAATTAGGGTAGGATAATTGCATTATCAGGGAGGCCCTGTAGTTTTCTAAGGCTTAATGCGATTGGATTATCATTCATAAAAGATTACATCAAGAAAATGTCTCCATCGATAAGCTTTTTTTTTAATTGGACATTATGATAACTGCAAATATCATTATTCATACTAGACAGGAGAGACCCTTGTGAAAGGAAGTAATTCTTCAATATAATCACTTAATTATATTAGTTAATTCATAATAATAAAATAACAAATAATCAATAATTAATTAATTATTGTTATATTGTGATAAGTAAAGGCTATAGCTACATACTATAGATGTATATATGTTATGCACATGTTTTATAAATATTTCTGCTTTTTCTCATTTGTGAGATATTTATGTCCTAAAGCATGAAAATTTTTTGTAAAGATGTCATGACCAGCTGAAAGTATTCAAATTCCTTTCTATGTCCATTCAATAATCTCCAAAAGTCTATCTTTTCTAATTTTTTCTAAAATTATTTTCAGGTTCTTAACTACTTTATTTATTTATTTTTTTGGTTAGATTTATCTAATCAAATTGGATTAAATCGGGTTCCCTCATAATTAGTTTTATTTGCCTATTTTCTTTATAATTCATTAGTAGTTTTTTCTTTAAATACTCAGTTGCTATGTTACTTAATGTAAATCTATTAAGCCTAAAAAAAATTCATTGCCTGTAACTTTTCAGCAAAATATAGTTTCCTCTTTATCTTTTAATTTAATCTATTTTTTATTGTTACCTTGTCTGAAATAATAATTGTCATCTCTGCTTTTTTATATTCAGTGGAAGCATAATAGATTTTGATCAAACCATTTGTTTTAAATTTATGTGAGTATTTATGTTTAAGTGCATTTATTTCAACAAAATATTGTTGGGTTTTGCTTTTCAATGCCTTCTACTATCCTCTTCTATTTTACTGGTAAGTTCATACTATTCACATTTACAGTTGTGATAGTTAATTATTTACTTCTATTTTCTTATTGTAGATGTGTGATGGATTTAGGATACAGAATAACACATACACTGATAATATATGTATATACACACATACAAAATATTTGATGAATCTTTTTTGCTTGACTATGCATATAAATTATAAAAAATGTTTTTCTTTTCCTTGTTTTTCAGTGGAGTGAAGAGTGTTTTTCAATGGTGAGAAAATAAATTTCTTATTAATTTTTTTAATGAGAAACAGGGGTACCTCAGATGTATAACATTGCATGCAGTTTCAGATGAAGTCATTGTATTATTAATTTTGCTTCTATTTTGTTTTAGGAGAACTTTCATGAAGTGGGAGTAATCTTTAAATGTTCATAATGTAAAAACAAATCACTTAAAAATCTTTCTAAAAAGTTATTCTCCTGATTTTAATGATCATACCTTCTCTTTTCCTGTTACTTAGGTATGACTTTACCTGTCTTACTATTGTGACAATAGTGTAGTAGTTTCTCTAATAATTTCAAGGAGATTAATTTTCTCCCCCACATAAAGCTACTTTACTGTAAAAAGTAAGAAGTAAAATGTGTGGCAATCTTCTGGACTGAATTAAGAAATATCAACTCATCCTGGGATAATAAGTTCCAAAATTATTACCTTTCTCAAAATAAATAAAATCTTCACTTATAATTAATTCAGTTCAGTAAGCATTTGTTTAGTACCTGTTACATGTAAAGCACTATGTTAGTGTTGGGGATACAGTGCAAAAATTAATGTAGTTCCTGGTTTTGGGGCCCAATTTCTCAATCAATCAAAATTTATTAAATGCTTACTATGTGCCAGGCACTGTGCTAATTGTTGGAAATAGAAAAAGAAACAAAAAATAGTCTCTGTCCTCAAAGAGCTTACAATCTAATTTAGAACTTTATAGACTATTTTGTATATGCTTACATGTGTGCATGTTGCTTTCCTTCATAGAATATGAGAGTAAGAACTTTTTTCAGTTTTGTTTTTGTATCCCCACCATCTTTCACATTTCTGGAATATAGAAAGCATTGACTAAATACTTGTTTATTGATTATAATACTAATTAACTTTCATACGAAGGTGAAGGTGTTCTTTTTTATATCTTTACCAAACATCCCAGTGATATGATATGGACTAATTCAAAAACTTACAGAATCTGTGATAACACTGGAGTGATTGCTGCCTCAGCTAATGCTGATTGCAAACTGCTCTAAAACTTAAAAATAGACTTTGTAAGTCACTGTGGCTTAAAATGCAATTATCTTGCAGCCAATCTGGTAATGGTGAGCTTTTCTGGACCCAACTAGGAGCATCCTCAGATGCCTTGGTCTGAAGACCTTTCTAGCTCAATAGGATCTGCCAGAGTTTGAGCTCCACTGACAGAGCCTTTGAGAAGAGTCATCTTCTGATATTCTTATCTTGGACCTTATCACTAAACTCCTTTGGCCTCAGTTTACTCATCTGTAAAATGAGAGAGGTGGATTAGGTAGGCTTTGAAGCTCTTTGCATTTCTGGATCTATGAATCTATAATACTTCACACCCCTGATGAGGCATCAAATAGTAGTTTAGCAGAGATGTTAAATACTTTTATTGAATGAACAAAAAGATCCTGGTAATTTCTGGCAATTAACTTGGCAATGCTTACCCGGAAAGTTTATACTCTTCTTGGAAGATGCATTGGCTAATTTGATGTATTTTCCTCTAGAGAAAGCAACTGGAAATGTTTTATAGAGTTATAGTAACATAAGTGTTATTTATATGTATATGTAAAAAAAAAAAAAAAAAAAAAAGGACCCTCAGAGAAGACTCAGGAATACAATGCAATACAAGCAATTAGGCCAGCTTGTAAAATGAAAAAAAAGTGTATTTTGGTGAATATGACAAATTGGCCATATCCCACCAGGAATGTTATAACTGTAGTGCTCACAGTAGGTTTGCAGATCTAAGAACACTAAGAGAGTGTTATCTTGCACCACCATCTCCTCCTTGAACTTTCCTAACATGATGAAATGACCTTACCAATGCTAACTCCTCTATTTGGTCAGACATCTCCTCCAACATATTCCCTTCTCTATCATCCTCACATTTTCAATTAATTTCAGTCTCTCTCTAGTAGCTCATTTCATATTGCTGCAAACATACCCACATCTCCCCTATTTTGAAAAAACCTCATTTGGCCCTTCCATCCCTGATGACATTCTATATCTCGTCTGCCTTGTAACTAAACTTCTTTAAAAATCCGCTTATAATAAATGCCTCCACTTTCTCTCCTCTTTCTCTCTTACAATTTGGTATTTATCTCTAGCATTCCACTGAACTTCTCTCTCCAAAGTGACTAATCACCTCTTGGTCACCAAATCCAATGGTCTTTTCTCAGCATTCATTTTCCTTGACCTGTATGTAGTCTTTGACACTGTTGATTAGTGTCTTCTCCTTGATTTTTTTGCTCTGGATTGTTAGGACAGCACTCTTTCCTGGTTTTGTTCCTATGTGATCACTCCTTCTATTCCTCATTTGTTGAATTCTCCTTTGGATCATGTCTATCGGCACCTATCATGTTTCTTTCCTCTTCTTTTCACCTTCTATTCCACTTCACTTGTGATCTTACCAGCTCTCATGGACTTAATTGCCATCTTTAGGCTAATGTTTCTTAACTCTATCTTTTCTATACTCTCTGTTGATTTCCACTCTTGCATCTCCAACTTACTTCTAAACATCTGAAACTGGATGTCCAGTAGGCCGCTTAAACTCAACATATCTAAAAGAGAACTTATTATCTTTCCCCCTTATTCCTTCCTTTTTTCTTCCTTCTCCATTATTGTAAAGGGCAGCCCTCAAGCTCACAACTTAGAATTGGATTTTTCACAATCTCTCACTGCCCATACATTTGCTATTTCAAGGCCTGTTGATTTCACCTTTTCAACTTGTCTCAAATACATCCCCATCTCTCCTCTGGTCACCATGTTAATATAAGTCATTATCCCACACCTGCATTACTGCAATAACCTGCTAGTGGGTCTGCCTGTCTCAAGCCTCCCCTTGCAGTCTATTCAGTATTCAGTCACTAAAGTGAAGTACAAGCTTGATCATGTTACACATCCCTTCTGTCCCTGTCCCACACACATCAATAGATTCCAGTGACTCCCTAGTGACTCCAGGACCAAAATAGAAAATGCTGTTTGCTATTCTAAGCCTTTTATAATCAAGCCCCTTCATATCTTTCCAGTGCTTTTACACCCTATTCTCTGACTTGTATATTTGATCTAATAACATTGGACTCCTGTCTATGCTGCAAACAAGGTACTCCATGTCTCAGCTCCAGGCATTTTTTTGATCATTCTCCAATGGCAGAGATGTTCTCCCTTTTCTCCTCTGACTATTTATCTCCCTGATTTTTTGGGTTCCAACTAAAACCCTAACCTTTCGCTATCAGTCTTAATTCTTGTACCTTCCCTCTTTTAATTATTCCCTTTTAATCTTAAGTAGAGATCACTTTGTATATATTTGTATGTCTGTTGTCTCTGTCATTAGATTGTAAGCTCTTCAAGGTCAGAGATTGCATTTTATCTCTTTTTGTATCCCAGTACTTAACACAGCTCTTGTTAAATTATAGGCACTTAATAAATATTTATTGATTGATTGATTATTAGATTATTTACTTATAGAAGGGAGTTAAACCTGTGGGAAATTATAATTCTACCAAAAGAAAATATATAGGGAGGCAAAACAGGACTAGGATATAAACAGAGGTATACCAACATTGGGAAACTTGATGGGGATAGTAAGCCAGCAAAGATTAATGAAGAAGGAATTGTTGGATAAATGTAAGAGGACCTAAGAGAAAATAATATCAATATCTAGAAGGAGAAGGTGGACATGTAGAATATTGCAGATAAGTCAAAAAGGATGAGGACCAATAAAAGATCATTATTATTTGTCAGTTTAGAGGTCTTTGATAATTTGGGGAAAATCAATTTCAGTTAAGTGATGAGTCTGGAAACCACACTGCAGAGGGCTGAAGACTAGGAGAAGAGATTGGGGAGACAACAAATGCAAAACTTTTTCCAGAAGTTTGGCTATGAACAGGAGGTGACATATACAGTAATCATTTGAGAGGAAGGTAGAACTCACTGAGTCTGGTTTTTTTCACTGTTGTTTTAGGATGAAGGAGACTTGGGAATGTTTGAAGGCAGCAGGGAATGAACTAGTAGATTGGGAGAAGGTTGAAAATGTGGAAAACAGAGAAAAGGAGTGATTGAACTGAGAGGTTGGAAGGAAGTACCCATGTAAAGGGGTTGGCCTTGGCAAAGATGAGGACCAGCTTTTTGACAAAGACTGGGGAAAAGGAGGAAAATGTGAGAATGATGTCAAGGAGTTTGAGATGAAAGGAATGGGAGGAACAGAGGATTCATGTTGAATAGTCTTAATACTCTCAATAAAGAGACACAGTCTTCTACTGAGAGAGGGAGTGGAAGATGGAGGCATGTTAGTCTTGAGGAGGGAAGAGAAAGTCCAGTATTTTACATTTATTCTTTCTTTCCTGTCTCTACTTCTTTAGAGCAAAGCTATATGATCAATCTCATGGCTCTAGGTCATTGAACTGACAAATTTATCTCCATAGACTTGTTTGGGAATTAATGGATCAGTACTCTCTAAATTATGCCTTTTAAAAGGAAGGGGGACTTCAATGGATCATGGATAGATTAATTTTTGTTATTTATGGGGAGATATATTTAGGGGTAAGAGACTTTTTGATACACTCATATAACATGAGAAAGACAAGAAGATGTAGGGCCCAATTTTATGTAGGCCTTCTACCTAAGGCATCTGTATTCATATTTCTGCCTCCAATATGGCTTATCTCTGACCATGGTAAAGTCAAATGACTTACCTTTTTCCTCACCTGTAAAAAAAAACAAAAAACAAAAACAAAAAGAACAACCAATCCATGGCCATATTAAAGTAATATGGGAGAGAATACAAGTAGATAATGGTGATGATAATGAATTAGCATCTACCTTTGTAAATATTATTAGGAAACCACTTTTAGAACTTTATAGCACTATATAAAAGTAAGTCACCATTTTTATCATCATTATCAAACATTCCTATTTGCTTTTCCCTGTAGTCCATGGACTATTGAAGCAAGAGAAAGATACAGATAAATCTTACTCTTCTAGGCTATTGTGGGGAGATTTTCTTTGATTCAGATAACTGAAATAATAGAAAAAAAGAAATCAAACAACTGGTTCCATAGCTTATCGTTGACCCCTTCTATCACTTGTGAAATGATTGGTAAAAGGATAGAGCAGATAACATCGTGGTTTCAACTTTTTGCAGCATTGTCATCCATCATCCAACCCTCTTTCCCTTAGTTAAACTATCTGGCTCAATCTTCCAATCCATTCTGAAAAAAAAAAAAAAAAAAAGGCCTGGAGAAGATTCTCATTACTTCTTCTAAAGGCAGTTTCTAGAGACCACAACAATATTTTTTCATGCTTGATTTTAATAGGAAATCAAATTTGAAGACAATAACAGTAACATTTAAATGATTTAAGATTTACAAAATGATTGTATGATAGTACACAGTACTAGTCAATACCAGTATTATAAAATAACTTCTCATGGGTTTAGTGACTTGCTCATGATCAGGTTTTCTAAACTCCATTTCGTACACTTCATGTTGTACATTCTTTACTGACTCTGGGAGAATATAACACTAGGTAAAACAATTGTAAAGAAAAAAAAATTTATCCTGGAAAAAGGACATTAGTAAGTGTTGAATGAATGAATGGACTGAACAACCTTCATAGTTTTGAAGCAGGTTTGTTATAATGAGCACACAAATATTATTTCAAATGACATTTTTGGGTTCACTTTATAATATAATAGGTTATTTTTAGTTGTAGTACTTTAATATTTGAAAAGTGATTTGTACATATTTCAGGTGATCCTCTCATCAATACCGCAGAGTGCTATATGTATAAGAAAACTGAAATTTGCAGAAGTTAAACAACTAGCCCAAAATTATTCAATTAGAGAATATTCAATCATAAGTCTTCCTGGCTCCAATCCTATGTTCAATGCATATCAGGTATATATTCTTAAAATACCAGTCACTGGCACTTGCACAAACATCTGGTATCCCAAGTGGGATACTGACTAGATATTTAGGTCACATATTTTTTCTACATTTATTTGTATTTGTTCTCCACAGTCATTTCCATTTTAAATGTAATGAAATGTGGACATTTTAAGAATCATAAACGCTACAGATAGAAGGAATTTTAGATATCACTGATCTTCCCTCTCATTTTACAGCTATAGAAACTGAGGCATAAAAAAGACCTTAAAGAACTTAAGATCACATAGGCAGTCTTTAAAACTTTGGAGATTTTGTAGTAAATAATCTCATTTCATAATCGTTGTTTCATGTGTTTTAATGTTACTTGTAGATGCAAGCAGTCCTCTTCCAGTCCACTTCAATTCACCATTCTTTATCGATTCCTCACATAATTGTCTAAATTCTTAGTGTGACCTCACTGAGAACTGGGCCTTTTAATTATAGGTGTAGTAAAAGAAAAGAAAGAGAAATGTGTTTGGATGAACTTTGAGGAATATAACTATTTATGTAGTATAATTTACATTTTATTTCAGGAATACAGCAGCAAATTAAACTGTCTTCATTATCAGATTCTTGCAGAAAAATACACGATAGTGACTTATTCACTTGTGCTCCATGAGTTACTTTAAGAATAATTAGAATACTGAAGTGTTTGCTAATAATATGTTACACTGAACAATGACTGCCTCTTCAAAGAATTATTGTGCCTGTAAAATGCTTATTTAAAAAAAAAATTAAGAATTGAATCTTCTCTTAAAACATTTGGAACATTAAAACTTCAAGAATAAACCAATTAATAACAGCTCTGTTTAAAATTCTTTACAAAAATTTACTAGATAAATATTTTTGCTTAAAAAGTTGTATGAAAATGTGTATTTACACAATTTTTCTTCCAGCCTCCAAATACAAAAGTATCGTAATTTTCTTTAAGGCTTTTCTTTTAAGGCCTTGTCAACTGGCTTTTGTTACTGAAATGGTAACTTATTTTTTGCCTTCTCAGAGCCAAAAATTCATGTTATTAAATTCAATATACACTAAAAGCTTATTAATATATGTGTAAGTTACTGGAGATAAAACCATAAAAAATTGTAGAGGCTAAACCTCAAGAAATTTACATTTAATGGATTCCTTTAGTTATAATTTTCATCCATATATGTTTATTTGCACATGTATGTGTATGTGAGATACATATGCATGTGTATATATCTATATCTGTCTATATGTTATCTTTTTAATTATTTTATTTATTTGAGGAAATTGGGGTTAAGTGACTTTCCCAGGGTCACACAGCTAGGGAGTGTTAAGTGTCTGAGGCCAGATTTGAACTCAGGTCCTCCTGACTTCAGGGATGGTGCTCTATCCACTGTACCATCTAGCTGCCCCAAAGCTTTTTATTTTTAAAACATGCAGAAACAGTTTTCAACGTTCACTTCTGTAAAATCCCATGTTCCAAACTCTTCTTCTCCCTCCTTCCGTCCACTTCCTCCCTCAGCAAGCAATCCAATATATAGCAATTCTTCTAAATATAAATTCACAATTATCATGCTACACACAAAAAAAAAAAATCAGATCAAAAAGGGAAAAAATGAGAAAGGAAACAAAATGCAAGTAAATAACAACAAAAAAATGAAAATACTATTTTGTGATCCACAATCTGTCCCCACAGTCCTCTCTCTGGATGCAGATGGCTCTTTCCATCACAAGTCTATTACAACTGGCCTGGAACATCTCATTGTTGAAAAAACCACATCAATCAGAATTGATCATTATATAATCTTGTTTCTATATACAATGATCCCCTGGCTCTACTCACTTCCCTTAGTATCATTTCATGTAAGTTTCTCCAAGCCTCTCTATATCCTGCTGATCATTTCTTATAGAACAAAAATATTCCATAACATTCATAGTCCAAAACTTATTCAGCCATTCTCCAACTGATGGCCATCTACTCAGTTTCCAGTTTCTCACCACTACAAAAAGGGCTGCTACAAATGTTTTTGCACATGTGGGTTCCTTTCCCCTCCTTTATGATTGATTTGGTTATGGATCTAGTAGAGACACTGCTGGATCAAAAGCCCTGTTTTACAGTCCCTCCACCTTTCTTATCTCTTTCCCTTCTATTCTGTTCTTCCTTTATTACCCTCTCCTTTTCCTTGCCCCTTTTGTAGAGGGCTGAAACTCCAAAAAAGATATGCTTGAATCAGAAAACCGAACACTTACGGCTAATTACCTATTTGATGTGAGACAATGACTCTATTAGCATATGTTTGAATAAATGGCTCTTCTCACTGTTGGTGCTTGCTGAATGTTTGGTATTAAGATAATCAGAGGCAAGGATTGGAGAGGGAGGGAGATAGACAGAGTCACTTGGCAGCAGGAAGAATAGGAGAAAGTCTGAAGATTCTGGACTCCAGAGTCCAGGAGAGATCTTTGGCAAGCCTTGTGGCAGCTTGCCTATGTCCTTCACGTCTCCCCCTAACGACCAGGGACTTTAATTCATCCTGACTCTGACTATTTGATGTGAGACAATGACTCTATTAGCATATGTTAATGCTAATAGAAGCCCTCCAAGGAGCTAGTCTGTACTTTACACCCTTTCCCTTTTTATTTCCCTGTGAGTGAGATAAGTTTCGCTATGAAATTAAATATGTTGGAAATTCTTCCTTTTACCCAAATCTGATGAGATTAAGGTTGATTCTTGGTTGCAATCCAAACTCCTTTGCCCTTCAGAATAATATATTCCAGGCCCTTTGGAAATTTAAATGAAAACTCCTAGATCCTGGGCAATCCTGATTGTGACTCTTGGATATTTAAATTGTTTGTTTCTGGCTGCTTGCAGTAAACTGCATAATTCTGAAAGTTAGTTATGATATTCCTTGGAGTTTTCATTTTGGGATCTTTCAAGAGGTGATTGTGAATCCTTTCAATGTCTATTTTACCCTCTATTTGTAGGACATCCGGGGGGGGGGGGTTCTTGATTTCTTAAAAATGTTATCTAGGCTCTTTTTTTAATCATGGTTTTCAGAAAAATCCCATAATTCTTAGATTGTCTCTCCTGGATCTATTTTCCAGGTGAATTATTTTTCCAATAACTATTTTACATTTTCTTCTATTTTTAATTTTTTTGTTTTGTTTGATTCTTAATGTCTCATTGAGTCATTCATTTACATTTGTTCAATTCTAATTTTTAGTGAATTATTTTCTTCAATTAGTTTTTTTTTTTTAATCTCCTTTTATATTTGGCCAATTTAATTTTTAAATAAGCTGTTTTGTTCATTGGATTTTTTTTTCCATTTCACAAATTTTGTTTTTCAAAGAGTTGTTTTCTTTTTCCATTTTGTCAAATCTATTTTTTAAAGAAGTTTATATGTTTTTTTCATTTTGCTAAATTTACTTTTAGGAGTTTTCTTCAGATAATTTCTATGTTCCCTTTTCCAAACTCTTGCAAAGTTTTCATTTCCTTTTCCCCATTTTCTTCTAACTCTCTTTATTCTCTTTTAAGACACTTTTTGAATTATTCCAAGAAAGCCTTTTGAGTTGGAGACCAACTCATATCACCCTTTGAGGCTTCATCTGGAGGTGTTTTGCCTTTAGTGTTCACAGGGTTTGAGATCTGTTTTCTGTCTCCATAAAAGCTACCTATTGTCCAAGCTCGTTTTTTTTTTTTTTTTTTTTTGCTCATTTTTAAAGGTTGAGGAATGCTCTTGGGCAAAGAGGAGATTGTTCCAAGCTTCCTCTATAAGCTTCAGGCCACTCTGCGCTGCTGGGCTCCTTCAGATGCATGATGGGCATGACTAAGTGCATTGTGCTGGAGTTGAGGGGCTCACTATTTGCCTTCTATAGTTGTTCAGGAAGTCTCACAGCTAGCCTGCAGATCCACTGGTTTCTGAACCAGGATAGAGTAGCCAATGCTGCTGTATATTGGTGAACACCTCCCAGTAGATTGCCTGGTGTGGAGGCCACTCTGTCCTGGGTCCCTGTGCTGTGCCTGTGCTGAGTCACCTGTCCCCATAAGCCCGATTGAAACAGACCTTTCCTGAAGTTCTTCCAAATCTTCCACTGTAAATTTCCTCCACTCCAAATATTTGTGAGTCCTGTCACTGCAAAACCCATCAGAAGCTTGATTTGGTGTTGATCTGAGGGACACCATGAAGACCCATCCACTCTGTGCCATCTTGGCTCTGCCCCCTGGATTCCTGCCTCTCTCTCTATTTCTGTCTAAGAGGGGAAAAGGAAGAACTATGAGAGGGAATACAGATGTCAAAAGAAGTTAATCAGATACCATTAGTCTGAGGCCACAGTGGGTGGTAATCTTTGTCAATTTTTGTCTTTACCTGCCCTAGACTCATTGTTCTGGGATTTCCTACCTCCTTATTAGAGGAACTTTGTTCTTGATAGTTCCATTTCATCTCAGATTCCTAAGGAAAAATCCTACTTTGAGGTTTAGTCTTAGAGTTCTTTCCCAGGAAGGGGACAGGAAAGAAAAGAAAGTACCCAGAGTATAAGCATGAATAGGGTATAGAATAGAGTGTGTATTATTTCCAGAAAGAAAAGACATACTAAAAATAATTATAGAATAATTGCCATCACTAGAGAGGCTA